>NC_056728.1:1367169430-1367421930 GCF_019279795.1 Protopterus annectens | reverse complement strand
GCTTAACCATACTGGAATGCCCATCCCTAGGGAGTTTTGCTTTGCAAAGGAGTGTCTGCTTCTTCAGAAATTCCTGTCAAAAAGAAGCAGAAATGTATATCTTCTCCAGTTTCAGTTACCTAGTATTATATTGGGCTTAGCTTAGGGTTTAGTTCAGATTCTTTATCCTTCCATTGCAGCTTTTTTTCTGGCAAGAGAAAAGGTGATTCGTCATTTTCTGAAGAGGTTCAAAATTTTGAACTACAATATTGTTGTGAAGGGACAAATTCTGCTTTTTCTTCTCAAACTTCTGATTCAAATTTTGAGGAAAGTATGCCTTATTTCAGTCCTTATGACGGATTCTCCTTTTCTGAAACTATTTAACAGAATGAATTAGTTGTCTAAGTGGGAATGAGATTCCAGTGTCAGTGATGAGGTACTGTGATTTATTGCAGCTGGATTTTCCTGAACATATTCTACTTCCTGCTGAACTTTCAGCATTGGAGGATGCATTTATCACAGCCTATACAATGCCTGATAGCCAACCTATCTGTGTGTGTGTGTGTGTGTATATATATATATATATATATATATATATATATATATTATTTGTGTTTGAAACCTTAGAAACAGTGCCCAGCATTCTGCAGAGCTAATAATAAATGATATCACATGCTCGGACCCGGAAGATATAGCCAATCTACTAGTGAATACATTTTGCTCTGACTTTATTCCCTCTCCCCTGCTAAATTCCCAGAGCTCATACTCACAGCTGTATTCCCCCTCAAATCTTCTTTGAGCAAGTGAAAGCACTATCCAAGGCCAGAGTGTGGATAACATACTGGGATGCTCAATGGCCAGACTGAAAAAGGACCTATCCGCTACCTACAAGAACTATTTACTGTCATCCTCAAAACAGGTTTTGTGCTAGATGAATGGAGAACAGCAACTGTCGACCTCTTGCACAAAGGTTGAGTGTGAACAGACCTGCGAAATTATAGACCCATAGGTCTGACCAGCCTCATCTGTAAGCCTATGGAAAAGACTATTATGCATTCAATAAATAAGGGCATAAGTAACTGCAAACTCTTGGCCAAGCCAGTTTGGACTTGTTAAAGGCAGATACTGCCTACTTGGCTGACTTCTTCAAGAACGTTATTGAAGGAATGAATGAGGGAAAATCAGCTTAAAACGGCATATCTAAACCTTGCAAAGGCATTCAACACCATCCCATACTCCGGTAACACAGATAAATTATCCCATCTAAATTTTAGTCCCTATGTAATTCATTGGATAGCATAAGTAGAACCCAGGACATTAATATTGACTGCTCTGCTTCCTGCAAAAGACCTGTTATTAGTGATGTACCCCAGGGTTTAGCTCTTGGGCCATTCCTTTTTGGCATTTACTTCTTGGAAGTCAAAGCTACTGTTAAGGTTTATGGCTGACCAAGATTGCAGATGTCTGAAAACTTAGTGCCATCATAAAGTCTTTAGAGGACACCAAAATCCTCCCAAGGAGGTTGTTCCAAAATCAATAGCTGGTTTCAAAAGCATGAACTAAAACTGAATGCCAAGAAATGTATAATAGTATCCTTTGGTAAGTAAAAACTCTGCCACTACTATAACACCCCTGAAAAATGATCCAGTAGTTAGGTTCCTTGGTAACTTATGTGGGCAGTAAAATGTCCTTTGATCACCGTGTATTCACTATTGTAAGAAAGTGGATTTTCAAGGCACAGCTTATTACTATAGATATGCCATCTGAGTCCAGGGATGTGATCATACCAGTGTAATTGGCAGTAATCAGGGGTTTTACTTTTCTGTATACATTGAAAAAAGATGGCTCCTCCCTAGGATCTTAATTTTGTGTCAAAAAGTGACATTTATTCCTTTTGAACCAGCTCATCAGGCTGTTTTAAGGTTCTTAGTTAGAAAACCTTTAAACTGACACTTGTACCTTTTGAACCAGCTAATCAGACTATTTGAGGTTCTTATTTGGAAATTTGTGTTTCTCTTTGATCTGACTTCTGCAAGAAAAGTATCTGAGTTACAGGTTCCTGTAGTGATAAAACCTACCTCATTTGTTTTTCATGGGGTTACTTGAGAACAAATATTTCTTTTATGTCTATGTGGTTTCAGGGATTACGTGTATCCAAATATGTTATTCTCTCTGTATTCTTTCCAGAACCTAACAACAAGGGAAAAATAATTCTCATTGCCCACAGACAGCTGGGATACTAAGTGACCTTCTTGAAAGATTTTTTTTTAATGTCCAATTAGCTATTGTTTCCAGTGAAGTAAAGTAAAAGGCAACCAGTTTCAAAGAAGACAGTTCACTATGATTGTCCTAAGCTATTTCTTCTGCTATCCTCACCATAATGAGTCACTTCCAAGCAGGGTTATGGCCTACTTTGCAAAGGCCTTGGCTTCCTCTGTGGCTTTTTGGAAATGGGTGGACTCACAAATCTTTTCTGGAGGCAGCAACTTGTTTTACAAAGCACTATAAACTGGATTCCTTTTATTTATTTATTTATTTATTTTATTTTATTTTATTTTACATTTGTTAACCGGGAAATTCCGACTGGAGGTTTATTTTCAGGCGGGGGGAGAAAAGAAAAACATCAAGTTAAGTTAATACAGTACATCCAGCATAATATACAAAACAAGGTTACATCATGTATGCTATGCTGAGCATAATATAACAAGATAAATAAAAAACACTCCAGTAAAAAATAGAACATGGGTAAAAAAACAAGAATGTGTCATACTTACTTTAGAAAGAAAATATATCAAGTAAGACTCTACAGTTAAACAGATGACCAAGCCTACTACAGGGATCAGAGCTGATCAGTGATCAGAGAGGAATTTGGGAGTTTAGTATGGGTAGGGTTATGTGATGATACAAGGGGCACAACCATGTACTAAGAAGGTGCGATTTGAGGAGTTTTTGAATATGAGAGGAGAGATTTTTCATCTATCTTAGGTAGTTTGTAGTAATAGATAGTAAGTAGGTGATAATGAGGGGGTTTTTTCAGGATATTTGAGATTATCGGTTTTTCTTATAGTAGATAGTGGGTTGTTGGATAATGGGTTTTTTCAGGATATTTGAGAATATTGATAGTTAAGTAGCTGGTAGCTCAAGCCCATTTAGTTCTTTTTAGTGCAGCACAGTGATGGGAGAGGAGGTGGCTTTGTGTGCAAGTGCTCTTTGTTTTTGTGAGAGAAAGGACTATGCCCTGTATAGGAGCCTAGTTTTTTTTTTTTATTTTTATTTGTGTGAGATGACATCAAAAAAGGAGAGATTATATTGTCTATCAATGCCTAGAAGTTTTTGGTGGTTAGAAGGGGAGATGGTGGTGGCGCCATATTAGAGGTTATGTAAAGGAGAGGGGTTTTTGATCTCTGTCAGACAAGTCGAACCAGGCCACCAGGGTAGAGGAGAGGAGAGAAGGATAATGATGTTGAGTCTAGTAGAATGGGAGTGGGAGCCCATATCAAATGCTTTTGAGAGGTCTAGGAAAATGGCTGATACATATTTGTTATCATTCGATTGTGTGTTTAAGAAATGTCATCACTTGCAAGTGGATGCATTTCTCATAGAATTTTTTGGTTATTTGACTGGACAGGGCCAAGATGTTCGTGGGGTTAGGGGTTACGGTCATCTCGTACAAATTTGTAGACTACTGGTTTGGGGGAAATTGGTGTTTCTGGAGAGGGAGGGTGGGAGATGGGATCTTCTAAGTCAAGTGGGGCTGGGAGGCAGCTACTGTATAGTTTTTTTTGGGATGGTTGGGTTAGTGTCAGTATGGATTCTCTCTTTTTTTTTCATTCATTCTAGTTAGTGGTTTAATTAGTTGAGAGAACCCATATAGATTGATATGTGTAGTCCAGTTCTTCTATTCTTCTGAGCCAGTTGCTGGGTATATAGCAGCATATTATATATTATAATCTTCTTGGTCTCTCTATGATAGGACAGAAACAGGACTTCTCCAGTTTGAAAAGTGGTGCGGTGTGGTGTGCAGGAGCTGGAGGGTTAAGGGTGTTTTTAAGAGAGAATGGCTACTCCTCCTCCTTTCCTGTTTGTTCTATCAGATCTAAGTGTATTATACCCTGGGGAAGAAAGACTTCATCTTGGATGGGTGTAAAGATCTGTTTGTGAAAAGCTAGGAAGTTTATAGCTAGAGCTAGTGATAGGGATGTGAGTGTGGGTAACACATACTACTTGGAGGAGAAGTACAACTAGGATTCTGGGTTGGTGTGTGTGAGGGTAGAGTTGTGTTGCCTGGGAATGTGTTTTTGGGAGTGGGATATAATTTAGAATAAAAGAGAAGTAGTGTGGGTGGTGGTGGGGGCAGGGGGGAGGGGGAGAGCGGGGCTAACACCGACTCTAAAATTTCTACTTTGATATGGGGGGCAGAGACCTGCTTGTTTTTGTTTAGCAATAGTCAATAACAAAAACATCAGACAATGGTTAATCCTAGTCAATGCAGTTAGACAGAGCAGTGAAATGCAGCATGTGAAAAGCCCTTCTGAGACAAGCCCAGAGCTAGCTTTTCTGGGACCATTTTCCAGGGGCTCCTGGTTTCATAAATATCTTCTTCCTCCCTCTTATTCTAAGCTATGCTAGTCTATTCAAATTGCTTATACTACTGCAACAGTGAGCCATTGTTGAACATAGTACAGTTGCATAAGTAGAACCCACTATATCAGTAGATGTTCTAACTGATCACTGTTGCAGTAGCCATCCCCTCCCAGCATCCTCCTTTTAGTGCCTTATCTGTTTTGTTACCAGGATTTAGCTGTATATACATGACCTACACTGATTCTGAAGATATAGATAGCCTACTGGGTGGATAAATTCAGCTCAGAATTTACCTTTACGCCTCCCTCCATCTATCCCACTAGATATACTTTAAATTGACATGCCTGTAGCTATCACACAACGCCAACTACTGAAAGTACTATCAAAATCTAAAAATATTGCATCAGTGTGCCCTGACAATATCCCTGGATGTGTCTTAAAAAAGCATGAAGCAAGATTTAGCCACCCCTTGACAACAATGTTCAACCTCAGCTTTGATATAGGTTTTGTATCAAGCAAATGGAGAATATCTACAGTCATTCCCCTATATAAGGGAGGACTTTCCACAGACCTAGGCAATTACAAATCTATAAGTCTGACCAGCCTCATATGGAAAACCATGGAAAGGGTTATCATGGAACTAATCAATAAGCACATAGGGACCCTCCAAAAAAAAAACTGGACCTGTCTCAAGTTTGGATTCTTCAAGGGCAGGTCATGCCTTTACAACCTGATGGACTTCTTTGAAAAGGTCACCAAATAAATGAATGAAAATAAAATGATGTACACCATATACCTTGACTTGGCTAAGGTTTTTGACACAATCCCCCACTCGCACATAGTAGAAAATCTTAATAAACTGGGAATAAATCCCTGTGTCTCCCAATGGATTTCCAACTGGCTCACATATAAGATGCAGATCAAAATAAGGGGAGTTACCTCCACAAAGAAACCAGTCACCTGTGGAGTCTCCCAGGGTTCTGTGCTGGGACCTTTCCTATTTAGCAGCTACTTCTCTGAAGTAAAAGCCAATACCAAAAGGCGCTAGCTAATTAAGTATGCAGATGACTGAAAGCTAGGAGCAGCTATTGAATCCCTGAATTACTTCGATCTTCTGCAGGAAGGTTTGTCCCAAACAAATAACTGGTGCCAGAATCATTGACTGAAACTAAATGCCAAAAAAATGCATTATTGTATCTTTTTGGAAGTCGTCTACTCTAGGGAACTGCCATATTGAAAATATGTTCGTGAATTTGATCCAGTTGTTCAGAATTTGGAAACTTGTATGGACAGCAACCTAACCCTTGACCAACACATGTCCACTGTCATAATGAAATCTTTATGTATTGTGCAACTTATAAACAAAGGGATTGTGACTAGATCTAGAGATGTCATTGTCCGCCTTTACCCAGCCCTCATTAGGCCAATTGTTGAGTACAGTGTGCCCTTTGGCATGTATCTGTCCAGACACATGCAAAAACTGGAACACCCACAGAGATACCTAACTAGAAGGATACAAGACCTAAACAATGTGTCCTACATGGACCAAATCAAAGCCCTGTCTCTGTACTCGGTATCTTACAGACTGCAAAGAGATGACCTGCGTCTTGCATGCAAAACATCCTCCAACCAAATACTGATGGACCAGAGGTCACTCTTGGGGTAAATTTTCTATTACCCAACCATAGATCCAAGTGATGCTTCAGTGCAGACAGGAATAAGCTAGGTTTTACATGGATGGGGAGTCTGTTCCAGAGCAGTGGTATCCCCTTGGAGATATACCATTTACTTTAAGCCATTATGTTGATGTTGCAGAAGAGGTTTAGATCCCTGGACCAACTATTTCTAATGTTATTTGACTTCCTGATGTGTACTTAGTCCATTGTTCTTTTTACAGTGTTTTGTGTGAAAAAAGTGACTTTTAAAGATAAATTTTTTACTGACTCTAACTGCTTGTTTTCCATAGGAAAGAGGCACCATTTTTGGCTTAACAGTGGAAAAAACTACGGTTTCCATGATCAGTTCTTCTTCCTGCCACAACAAGAAAATATTAAGCAAACAGCCTTTGCCACCACAGCAGGCTAGTAGTTTGCTTCAGGTGCAGGTGGGTGACTCTGCTGTGGCATAGCTTGTTCCTAAGATCACATATCTTTTACTGTGGATCCCTCTAGTGTAGCACTTACAACTGCTATGGACTGGGGTTTAGTCATGTCTTCTGCGACTGTAGGGGGTCTCCTCAGTGGGCAAGGGAGAGTCATTGTTGTTGGTCCTGGGAGAAGGAACATGGGAGACCTACCTGTTCGATCAGAATGTTGTACACATCACTGGGGAAGTTGCTGTTGCCATTAATAACACTGTTGGACCCATGTTTTCCTGTTAAAAAGAAACAGAAATCTTAAGCATGTATCTACTCCTCAAATTTCATCAGACAGGAGTAGTTTACTTGGTCTGGCTCTGGGTATAATTCAGGATATTGATCCTTCTATAAAGTATTTTTTGGTAAAAGAAGAATAGATGCTTCTCTTCCTGAAGAGATTCAAGATTCTGAATCTGGGCAGGAAGGTGAAGGGGACAGGTATTGGATTTTCTCCTCAGTTTTCTGATTCAGACTCCGAGGAGAACTCAGTTTCTAATTCTGCCTGTGGGGGTATATCATTCTCAAAGACTGTTTCTAGAATGTGCCAGTGTTTTCAATTGATAGCTAGTTTGTCGCCTGTAAAAAGGCAGATAGAATGTATAAAGTTCCTCAGTTTTTTTCAGTTTTTATACACTCATTCCAAACCTGACGCGGCAGCAATACTTTTAGTTAATGCTATTGCTGCTAAACATTTGTTTAATTCCAATCCTACTGTTTCTGACAAAGGTGGGAAGATTTTATTTTTTTTTAAAAACACCTTTATTGAATTATCACTTGTGACATAGGGAAATTTACATTGATACAAAAGTAATCAAACTGTAGTAACAAATTAACATTAACACACATTATACTTCATATATATTGCTATATACCATATAGCCTAAGCAACATTACTTAAATTATTCAATTCCTGCCCCCCCCCCTTTTTAAACAAGAAAAATCTTTATTAAACCATCGCTTATGACATAAGCAATCATACATCTATATAAATTATGATTTTTCTGAGCTATGACATTGAATTGGAATTGCCTAGACATGGTAAGGCCTTGCTGTGTCTAATTATGGTGGCTGCCAAAAAAAAGCAATTATTAGAAAATGGAAATCAAAATGTAAACCAACTATACTGGAAGTAGTGAATATTGTAACAGAGATAAAACAAATGGAAGGGTGGGAATATTTTTTATAAATACGTGAAAAAAGTGTATGCTTGTACAACTTTGATTTTATGAATTTTAAATTGTCAGGCTCATATGTTAAAGTTTATTCTGAGTAATTGTGAATGTATGAGAAATATTTTTTTTCTTCTTTTGAGGAAAAATCATCTTTAAATAATTTAGTCTCTGCCATCCAGACCAGAAGTGTATCCCTCACTGGTAAGATCAGACCATAAACTAATCTCACTGGATATTCACATCCCGACCCCACCCCCTGCCCAGAAAACCACAGTGAAAAACTTCTCTAAAGCAAATTTCACACTCCTCAAAACCGAGGTGGAATCCCTCAAAGCCCCCGGGCCTGTGGAAAATACGGCCCAGACCGCAGAATCCTTTATAAACGCATTCTATGAACACCTTCAGGAATGCATGGATCATGCAATCCCAAATAAAACCAAGACCCAATCCTCCAAAGGCAGACGTCTTGTCTGGTGGACCCCAGCCATAAACAAACTATACAATAGAAGGAGGAAGCTACTACATGATAGAGCAAAATCCCAAAAAGGGAAGGCATCTCTGATCAGTATTAGCAAAAATCTACGGGCACTCATGAAATCGTCTAAGGCCAGCTTCGAGAGAAATATTGCACAGGACACTAAGGATAATCACAAGGCTTTCTTTAGTTATGTTAGGAACCTGGGTGGGAATTCCCAGATATGCTCAGAATTAGTCCAAAATGACAAAAAATACACCAAACCCACAGACATTGCCAACATCCTAGCTGACAGGTTCAGCGCAAACTTCTCCCTCCCACCAAAAGGGCAAATATCTATCCCAGCAGAGTACTGTCCCCCTGACATCTCAGATGCTCAGGTAAGAGCCGCCTCTCCAAAGCAAAAACACAGCATCAATGGGACCAGACAGTGTCCCGGCTGCATCCTACATGAACTCCAAGAAGAGCTAAACCCAAACATAAAACTACTGTTCAATCTCAGCCTTACTACAGGATAAGTACCCAAAGAGTGGCGTACAGCAACAGTGGTCCCTCTCCACAAAGGTGGTGCCTCAACAGATCCTGGAAACTATTGCCCCATAAGCCTGACTAGCTTGGTCTGCAAAGCTATGGAAAGGATCATCATGGACCTCATAAATAAAGATATTGGGGACCTACAGACACTGGATCCTACCCAGTTCGGCTTTGTTAAGGGCAGATCCTGCCTCTTAAACCTGGTCGATTTCTTTGAAACAGTCACCAAGGCCATTGACGAGGGGAAGGTGGTCCACACAGCCTACCTGGACCTTGCAAAAGCCTTCGATACAATACCCCACTCGGGCATTATAGATAAGCTCACCAGCTTAAATATAAACCCCTATGTCACTAGATGGGTTGCAAACTGGCTCAAGGACAGAACCCACATGGTTAGAATTGCTGAAGCCATGTCAGACTTCAAACCAGTTACAAGTGGCATCCCACAAGGCTCAGTCCTGGGACCTCTCTTGTTCAGTATATATTTCTCGGAGGTACAGGCCAACACGGAAGGACTGTGGCTGACCAAGTTCGCAGATGACTGCAAACTGGGCACCATAATCGACACTCCAGCCGACACAAGCATCCTCCAAAAGGGCCTCATAGAAACAGACAACTGGTGCCAGAGCCAAAAAAGTGTATAGTCATCCCCTTTGGCAAAAACAAAGTGCCCACAAATTACCACATAGGTGGTAATCCATTAAGTACAGAAGAAGTAATTAGGGACCTGGGGACCCAAGTTGATAGCAATCTCTCATTTGACAACCACGTGGCCAAAGTGGTTAGAAAAACATTTTATATAGCCCACCTAATCATGAAGGGATTCACATCTAGATCAGAGGAGGTCATCGTGCCTCTTTACTCATCCCTCATCAGGCCCATAATTGAGTACAATGCCCCTTTTGGGATGTACCTTACCAGACACCTGCAGCAACTGGAAAGACCCCAAAAGTACCTCACCAAGAGGATCAAAGGGCTCAAACAGATGCCATATGCTGCCCGGTTAAAGAAACTCCAGCTCTACTCAGTGGCATACCGCCTGCTCAGAGGCAATCTGTGCCTGACGTATAAAGCCATGTCCAACCCGGAATTAATGGACATGCTGCACCTCAGAAAATCCAAATCCCATTGAGCTACCCGCTCGAGAGACTTGAACCTCAGCACTGAAATAAATAGGACATGCTGGAGGGACAGATTCATAACCCAGAGGCTCCCTTCACTCTGGGATAAAATCCCAGTCCAGGTTAAGCAGAGTCCCTCATTGACTCTCTTCAAGATGAATCTTGATGAGTGGATGGGAGATCGTAGGTTTACCCTGGGTATCACTTCTGTGTCACTGTTAGACAGAGGCACAGTATACTTACCTCGAAAAAGGGCATAGCAAAATTAATTTAAAATGGGTGACGAAAGCCAAACACACTCTGGCTAGGCTTATAAATGCCCTAGGGCAGATAGCCTAGTATGAACCTATGAACCTATTTCACAGGTCACAGCTCATTGTTTAGAGTTGACCACTTGTTCTGTCCTACAACCTGGCAGTCTGTTTTCTCTCCCAGAAAGTCTGAATCTCCACTCTTGTCTTTGACAACAGATAGTTGCAGGCAAATGTGTTCTGAAGATCATTCATCAGGGATACAGATGACAGTGGGAGGAAATTCTTCCTTTTCAGAAGGTAATTCCTCAACCATCAGACCAGACTCCTCTTTTTCCCCATGTCATTCAATGCATGCTGTCTCAGGTAGTGATAGAGCCTGTTCCTCTTTCAGAGGATGCAATAGGTTTTTAATCAAGGATGTTTTATTGCCAAAGATAGATGATGCCTGGAGACCAGTTCTGGGTCTTTCTTTCCTAAATGTTTGTGATAGTGTCAACAATCAAAATGCTGTCACTTCACAACCTGTTACCTCTTCTTCCTCATTTAAATGTCCTGGTAACAGTATTTTTGAAAGGTACTTATTGTCACATCCCAATTCATCCAGACTTCAGGTGCTTCTTAAGGTTTTGTATCTGGATCCCATTATCAGTTCTCTGCATCACCATTTAGAGTATCCACTGCAACAAGAGTGCTCACAGTGTCTAGCTCCACTTATAGCTGTTTGTGGCTACACGATATCCCCATTTTTCATATTTAGACAACTTGGGTGAGAGATCTCTTACACAAGCTGGGATTCTAAGTGAACATTCAGAAGTCTTTTCTGACTCCTTCACACAGGATCATGATCCTGATGTCAGCTAGACATGTCAATTCAAAGAGCTTTTCTTCCACAGAAAAAATAGATCTATTTCAAAATCTTTTTGTAAGGTTTTCCACTCAATTTTCAATCACTGACAGGGAATACCTCAGGATACATGAGAAAGTTACAGTGATATCTGAAGTCTCTTTAGTTCCAGCACCAACATCCTTTGTCTTTTCAAATCCCAGTGCTGGAGTTTGTCTGAAGAGAAATCACTTGGTGGAGACAGCAAATTTCTGTAAACCCATGTATCCCCTTCTCCCTCCCTGCTCAAAAGCAGTCAGTCACCACAGATATCTCAGAATTCCCTTGGGGAATAGCTCAGTCGGGATAAAATTGCAAGGTCTTTGGTACACCAAGAACAGATGAAAGCAAATAAATATAGAGGAAATGCTTGTCCTGATCAAGGCACTCATCACTCATCATCTTTGGTGCCCTGGACTTCTTCAAGTTAATATAGGCAATACCACAGTCATGTGGTACATCAACAAGCAAGGGGAAACCAAGTTGTACACCCTTTGCAAATTAGCCATGTTAGCTTGGGATATAGCTTCACAGCACAATCTTATTCTACATTTTGCCATAGCAAAACTGTATGGAAGGCAAGCTGAGAAGGGCAAGGGCAGACCCTCACAAATGGAAACTAGATCAGGGGATGTTCCAAGATTTGATCCATCTGTGGGGAGTTCACCTGTTTGCCTCGTCTCTGAACAATCAGCTGGCAAGATTCTGCTCCATGACAGCATGCAAGAAGGCCTAAAGACAGATGCCCTTTTCTTTTTCTTTGGTAGGAATGTTCCTGTGTGCTTTTCCACCCTTTCCACTGATATCCAGGGTACTTCTGAAGATTCAGAAGGAATCCCCCAAGATCTCTGTGTTCACTTCCTGTCCCAGGCAACAGTGGTTCTCCCTTCATTTGGAATGCCAGGAGCAATTACCACAAGCTTCCTTACAAAATGGATCGACTCACATAAGTTCAAAGTTGTTTGTTACATCCAGCCCAATCAGCTTTAACTGACTGCCTGAGTAATAGGGTCTTATTTTCCTTTAGGCACCTGTTTACTGAGGATGTGCAACACCACAACAAGTCTAGCACCAAACACAATGCCACACACACTAGTCATTGGTGACTCACCACTCACACCACCTCAGACTGGCACACCCACCACTGAGACACACAACAAGCCAGACAAGCACTCACAAGCAGCCAACTGGGCCACATACACATAGCATAAGCACTCACATCTCTCCACACACAACACACACTCAGACGCACACACCAAGAGACAGAAGTCTTGACCTGGTCTCTACCGCTGCAGCACGCCTCCTTGGACTACATGAAAAGAGACATTGAGGCCATATCTCCTGCATGGAATATGACCTGACCCGGACTGTGACGTTGCCTGAGGGCTGTCTCCTGGTGCTACAATAAAGAGCGGAGATGTTACTGGTAGCCTTAAAACTGGAAGCTCTTCACCAGGGATCCAATGTCTGATCTTCAGCAATGACCCTGCTCTGGGACAATGGCACAGGCAATGAGGGGGGCTAGCTTGCACCTGTCACCCTGCACCTCTATTCTCGGCAAAGGCTCCACCCCACCCATGTAAAAAATAAGGGCTTTTCTACTAAAGGCACAAACCTACCCTACCATGGAAAAAAAAAAAAAAAAAAAAAAAGCCAAATGCTGCTCAACTTACAGGCAAATCTGCAAAAAAAAACACACAAAAATGCTGCTCCTCCATTCAAAGAACAATGATTTCTTTGCACTGAAAGAAACCTTCAAAAGGCTCTTGAAATAACCAAGGAAACACGGGGTCTGTGCTTTCATTTGAGGCCCCCCTCATGCAAGCCCAGTGCAAAACACTGGGCAGAAGGTTCATCAAATCCACCCACAACCAGACACCCACACCTTCTTTACATGGCACGAGGAGACCATCAGGTAAAATCACATCCATGCATTTCACCTCATGGGTGCTGGCACCTCAACACTAGAGGCCACAACTCACCAAATAAACACCATCATACCACCACACTTGCCACTAAACACGTTACAGGATTACCACACATGTTACAGAATTACTACACAAACTCCAATTCCCTACAATAGACACCCTAAACATCTACCCTGGAACAACACGTCACCAATATCCACAAGACAAAAACACTGGAACACCATATCACCCCCAACAACGGACCATCAGAGAGAACTCCAATCACATACCCCCAGATGAGAGCACAACCCAAATATCACCCCCACAAGAAAAGTCATCATCACTGGAAATCACGAAATGGAAATCATCACCCCACCCAACCCAACACCGGTGACAACAAGATCAAAAAACATCCTGGACAGGTCTTTTAAGGCCCTTCACCACTTCTGAACCCCTCCGTGTGGTAACCTGAACTTAATCAAAACAGTACTACGAAGCACCTGTCACACAGCACTTCTAATAAGCTCACAATGACTGCATGGAGCACCTGCAGGAACACAAAACAAAAGCAATCACTTACAAACACTCACAGATCCAACAAAAACAAAAAACAAGGAGGCAATCCTAAAAAAAAAAAAAAGTAAAACAAAAAGGAGGAAGCTACTAAATAAGTAAAACTAAATAAACCCTAAGACACTAAAGGAAAAACTAAGAGAATAAAAGAAAAAATCTAAAAAAAAATAAGACAAAAAAAAAGCTGATATAAAAAAACTAAAACCTCGGAGGAAAATCATAAGAAAATTTTTTGAGAGAAAAAAATCCTGAGGAGAAAAGACTCTGATGTGCTAGAAAGAATGTTGTGAGACTGACCCAGACAAAAATCCAGCTCCTCTCCCACTGGTTCAAAATGTGTGAATCCTATCTCAAACACTCCCTGCCAACATACAAACATCCCGGTTCAGCCCCAAAGCCCCCCAGCATCTCCAGAGAAATCACCCAAACAAAGTGCCAGCAAAAACATCTCCAGCACCAAGTGCTGCACCATCTCAAAAAAGCAGCATAAAACATCCATAGACAGCGATGGAATTAAACCCTCAGCTAGGACAGCTGTTCACGAGCTTACTAGCCACTGCAACTGTGGTCCATTCCACCTTCACACTCGCCACCCACCTGTGGTCGGCCTTCACAAAGGCGGTGCAAAGGCGGTGCCTCACAAACCTGCAAAGCCAGATCATAATGGACCTCATGCAGAAGCATATAAAGCCATGGAGATCATATGGAATTTGCATTGCAGACTTTTAGCTTTTTATCATTTGTTCCAGTTTTGGTTGATCTTTTAGCTTAAACTTGGTGAAACAGTCACCAAAGCCATTGATGAGGAAAGGCAGTGACAGCAGCCCTAGGCCATTGATGCCTTTGATATAATACCCCAGCCAGTATCATTGAAATCCCGAAAGCTTCAACAATCAAACTTCCATACATCACAAAATGGAAACAATTATCAGCTACAGTGACAACACACAGGGATGGGTGGTTGCACAACTGTGTCAGACTCAACACTGCTGGCAAAGTGGTGTACTCACAGTCAGCTCTCAGTGGGTAGCAGGGTGCCTTCTCTTTTGGCATGCTACAAACAAACACAGGAGGGTTACAAGGACACAGTTTGCAGAGATGACTGCAACTGAGTTTGCAGATGACTGCAAACTAAAACACAATAGACAACACACATCAAACACATAGCGGACAACTGGTGCCAGAGCCATGGGCACAAGTTAAATGCCAAATGCCAAAACCAAATGCCAAAAAAAAAAACTTAAAAAAACCGGGAAAAACAAACCAAACCCTAGGCAATCCACTGGTGGCAGAAGAAGTTATCAGGAATCAGGTATAGGGGCCTGTAGTCTGTCAGTAGAGTATAGTGAGTCATGCAGCCCATTATACACCTTTGACCACCTTAAGACCTTCACATTCATGAAGGATCTCATCATTCTCAAATAGATCTCACTCAGTCTCCTCATCACTCATCCATCCAATTCAATACAAATGTTGAGTACAATGCCCCACCCGCAGCAGCTTTGCAGCAGAAGGAAACAGCACAAAAAACCAAAAAACAAACTCCAAAAAAGGTAAAACATCTGCCTATGCTGTATGCTGCCCGCTGAAAGAAACTCCCAGCTCTATTCAGTCGCTCAGTGGTGACCAGAAGTGACCTTTGCCCAAACAAGGCCATGTCAAACCAGATTTGATGAATAATCTTCATCCAAAAAAAATAGAGCCACAAGGAGAAAGGCGAGACTTAAATTAAACTACTACCGACTGTGTGGCGGGTGGGGATAGAGGGATACCAAAAGATCCCTATGCTGTGGAATAAATGTGGAAAAAAATCGAGGCAGAGCAGCCTTGGCTGGCCTCCTTGTTCAAGATCTTGAAATGGATGATGGATGATGGAGATAGATATATAGGGATTACCTCTCAGTGTCACTGCTCAACACAGCACAACAAATAATGGTAATCCCCCATATATAAAAGGTGGCGTAAGGCCTGAAAACCATGGGGCTTGTTTGTAAAATGCCCTCGGCAGATAGCCTAGTATGAACCTATGAACCTATGAACCTAAGATACTAATGGAGGCAAGAAAGCCTGCTACTAGAAAAACATGTATTTGCGAATGGAAAAAGTTTTTGTTGTTGGTGCCAACAACAACATAACCAGCACTTATTCATTGCTATATGTTCTCTGGTTTTACAATATTTGTGTGAGTTACTTTCCTATGGCCTTTCATACTCCTCCATCAAGGTTAATTTATAAGCCATTTTAGCATGCCTGCCCATGAACCCTCCTCTTTCAACGCTTTCTCATGTCAAAATGTTTTTGATAGGGGTTTTACTTAAGAGGACTCCAAGAAAACCAGTGACCCCTTCTTGAGATCTTAATTTTGTGTTAGAGAAGCTAACACTTGTCCCATTTGAACCAGCTAATCTGGCTGACTTGAGACTATTATAGGTTCATAGGTAAGTACTAGGGTAGCAGTACTTGAGGACCTTTTTAAGCCTAGCCATTTTCCACGAAGACAGGGTTTCTTTGAGAACTAATCTGTCTTTTATGCCTAAAGTGGTATCCAAGTCCATTCCCCCATTTTCTTTAATGATTTTAAAAATGAAGGAGAAAGGAAACGCTGTACTTTGGATGTCTACTGACAACTCAAGTACTATCTTGACAGGACTAAATATTTCAGATCTTTGGATCTGCTGTTTTTGTGAAGGGAAGAAGAAAGGAAAACCTATGTCAGTGCAGACTATTTCCACATGGTTGTCTAAGGATATAACCTTTTTTTTTATACTCACCACAACAAACGTTTTACAGGGAGAGTCAAGGTCCACTCTACCAGGGTCTTGGCTTCATCTGTGGCTTTCTGGAAAGGGTTGGATTCTAGAAGTATTTTCGATGCTGCAACTTGGTCCTCTCTGCATACTCTTATAAAGCACTATAAGCTTGATTCCTTCTCTAGATCTAGATCTGGCTTTGCAAATACCATTCTCAAGGGGCTGTTGGATTCTTCTCCTTCCACCTCCCAAATGTAGTAAACTAGGGTAATCTAACCGTAGAGCTAAGACTAGTGCAGCAGAATATGAACATAGTACGGTTGTATAAGTAAACTTAGCTGTAGCAGATGTTTGAATTATCACTGCTGCAGTAGCTGCTTCCCTCTCCCTACCCCCCATTTATTTTTGTGTGTTATTTATGCCAGGGGGTGGTTGTTTATTTTTTTGTTCTTCCTAGAATTTCCTTTTAGGGCTCATCCTACCTCTGTTTGTTGGCAGAAAAGCTCTGAAGAGTTTGGTGCCCAGAACAGTCTTTTATTCAACTCAGCTCGAACTGCCTGGCAGTTTGGGCACTTGGAAGGTGCCCTGAAGCTTTGTAAGCTGGCCAGCTGGTATATCCATAACAGGATATAACGTCTATAGCTCAGGCTACTGCAGCAGTGATCATTCGAACATCTACTGATATGGTAAGTTTACTTACACAGCTATACTTTCTCTGTCATCATTTAACACTTTTCATACACAAATGCAAAATTTTGACCTGGGAACACAAAACATAAGAAGCTGTAATCATCTTAAACAATTGTGGAAATGCATTAATATACTGAGTAATTAGAAAAGTAACCAGAGCTCATTTCCTTTATACTTAACCACCTGATACCACTCCCCCTCTGTCCCTCCTCTAACCCCTCCCCTCCAATAAACTACTGTCCCTCCATCCTCTACTTGTATCCACTGCCCACCTATTCACAACTCTTACATCTCTCACCATCATATCTACTGATTCTCTTCTCTCCCCCCTACACCACTCCCTTATTACTCATCCTCCTTTTCCCTTCCTCTGCATACCTTTCAATTACTTACCCCTTCTACCCTAATCTCACTTGAACTCTCTTTTCTCTTCCCCTGAATGATATTAGCTTAGTGTTATTTACCGAACCCTTTGCCACCCTACTTAATTTACAAACTCAATAAACACACTTCTTCCAACCATCAACTTTAACCCCATTTCCCAGAATACTACTTTTACTCTTATCTCTCTGTATGTTCTCTGGACCATACCTCAAAACCCACCAACTTTACATACTCCCATTTTGCCTATTCCCATTTATCTACTATGTTAGCCTATAATTTGCATTGGTCCCTCCTCCTCACCTATTCTCTAATCTTCTTATATAACCTCACCTCCTAAAACATGCAACTAAAACCTTACCATCAGTCTCCTACCTCCATCTATTCTACAGTTATGCCACAACTCCCACACTCATTTCTGGCATCCTCACCTAATCCTTCAACTGTCATCCATTTTCCAAAAATCTAAATTTTCCCTAGCTCCTCTATCTTCCCTAAAAACAATGTTAAATATCATTACTTTCTCCCCCCACCTCTCTACTCTTTTCCCACTCAATTTATACTACTTTTATCTGGTGATATCCATCCCAACCCAGGCACTCAAAACTCCTCCCCATTTGACCCAATGATCAAGCACTCCATCTCTATTCATCTGACAATTCCTACTAAACAACTGTCTCTGTATTCTATGAATGTTAGAAGCATAGTAAATAAAGTCAGTGAACTCCATGCCTGGATAACCCATCACTCTCCTGATATCCTAACCCTTAGTGAAACTTGATTAAAACCCCATATTCCAGACAAATTCTTTTTATTTCCAGAACTATGGACCATCTAAAATCCTCCTTCTCTTTTTCACCCTCAGTAACACACCAATCTCTATCGATTCATCCACCAAATTGTTAGGGGTCATTATTGATGACCAGCTCAAATTTGATCTGCACATTCTCAATAACATTAAGAAAACCCACCAAAAACTTGGACTGCTATACAGGAACATAAAATTTCTGTCAAGTCTATAGTATCACTATCCCATGCATTTCTTCTCCCAACCCTACTCTATGGTTCACAAATCCTTACAAACCTACAAACCACTCTTCAAACAAAACTTGAAACAACATACAACAAAGTGGCAAAATTTGCAGCCGATCGTTCCTTCCACTCACATCACAGCAGCCTTGCTCTTAAAAAGTTAAACTAGCTAGAATTCCCCCACCAGCTGCTACTATCTCAACTTCAGATGATTCACTCTATATTGTATTTGCCCTCTTTATGTCCCAACATTGCCTCAGTAGTCTCTCTCTACACCCTTCCAAGGTCCCTGCGAATCTCCAAACAAAGCACAACAACAAATGCACCAACCAAGAAATCTGTAAAACTATAAAAAAACAACAAAAGAAGTAGCCAGGTCTGAAGAGAATTTTAATAGAGCCAACTCTACTGCCTTGGCAGGCAAATGCCTTCCAGGAGTATAAACTACAAAGCACTCAGACCTTTTATAGATACAAAACTCCACATAATAAAACAATAAATCAATCAATCAATTAAACATCAAATAATCAAATCAGATTAAAAATATCCATGTGCATTATGTGTTCAAACCATTGGAATTCAAAGTATTATATTTTAAAATATATATAGCTTCTTTATATAATAACTTTCTTTTATATCAAAAGCAGCAATATCACGCATTACTTATAAGCCACGGTGGTGCAGTGGTAGTGTTGTTGCCTCACAGCAAGAGGTTCTCCTGTTCGATTCTCGGCTGGAGCACTTTCTGTGTGGAGTCTGCATGTCCTCCCCACAGTCGAGTGGCATTAGAAAGACATGCATAGAATGGGTGTGCCTTTGTTGAAGGTTGGGCATCAAGCTGGCACCTTGGCACCCATAAAAAATCTACTGCCAATCATTAGCAGACCGGAGTTCTGCTGTGGCGACCCCTAACCAGGAAAAGCCGAAAGAAAAACAACAACTTGTTCTAAAACAGTGGCCTTTAAAAATTCAGAATTGCCATTATGAAAAGCCTTAAAATGAATGGCCAAGTGACTGTTTTCCTTTTGCTGTTTAATATCTCTGATGTGCTCCTGTAGTCTAGTCTTAAAAGCTCTTTTAGTTTCTCCTATATAGAAAAGACTACAGGAGTACCTCAAGGCATAAATCACACCCTCTGTCTGACAACAGTATTGGCCATTCAGATGAAAAGAGATACATACCACTGATGTATATAAAATAATTCTCCACATAACTACACACTGAACACTTCCTACAACTTCTAGTTCCTTTAAACTGTATTTCATTATGTAAATTTTCTATAGGTTTAACAAGTCTGCTATGAACTATAATATCCTGGATATTCCTTCCTCTTTTATATGAAAAAATAGAACTTTTGCATAATATAGTTTGAAACTCCTTGAACTTGAACAAAAAAATTCCAAAACTGTCTAATAATATTTGTTACTTGATTGGTAAATATACTATACGTTGTTACTACATACATATTTTTTTCGTTCTCGTTCATCTTTTCTATTTCTAGTCATGATATCTCTATTTATATTATTATTGTTGCTTTGTATTTTATATTCCTGGAAGGCATTTGCTTGCTGAGGTGCTAGAGTTGGGTCTATTAAAATTCTCTTCAGACCTGGCTGTTTCTTTTGTTGTTTTTGAAGCTCCAAAAAAAAAAAAACCTGCTCCAAATCTACAAATCTAAATCAAAAATAAGGCAAAACCTATGCAGTTGCTTCCCAGCTCAATCCTAGTATAAACTTCCCCCAGATGTTAGAAAAATCAAACACTCATATCAATTCAAAACTGCTGCTAAAAATTATCTTAACAAGATATGGATCTGTTACTGTAACCACCCTCCTCAAATATTTTTCACCATAAGTATCACCCTCCCTCACAACTAACTCCCTATTTCTTTCTCATAAATATTCATCTTTATCTACAGGATAGTATGCTGCTTACCTTACTGAATTACTCTAGACTTATTTTCTGAAATGAATGCTCAGCCTGACTTGATTGATATAACTATGTATATACTTCCTGAAGCTGTTAATCATATACTAAATGTTATTCTCTGCTTAATTTTTTTTTCAACGTGTAACTTTTAATTTCTTAACCTAAATTTATTTTTTATTGTATCTGAGTGTTCGCTTGTCTTTTACTACTAATTTTTGTAATTTGTGGAGCTTTTCTGCCTGGGCTTCCCCTGACAAAGGGCTTCGGCTCAGTTGGACTAACCTGGTCAACAAATGTCAAATGTCAAATGATAAATAAATAAATAATAAATCAAAGAAATCCTGTTTGCAGATCAGAATTCAAATAGTTTAGTCATTTTTTGGTGATAGTCTTGGTTGTCTCAGTCATAGCACTAATCTCAGCCTTATAAATTCCATCCATTCTTCTTGAAACTGGCAAGCAGAGTCTTTGGACTTCCCTTTGAAACTGAAGCTAAAACTGGTAGCTAGAGCATTATCCAAAAAAAAAAAACTCAGCAAAGAAGAAAGATTGATGATATTCCCTTTTGAGTTAACTTACTAGAGCCAAAATAATATGTTGATCCAGTGTTGACTGTTTTCACCTGATTCAACTATGGGTTGTCAGATCAGACAGGATCAGGCTGAGACACCAAATCTGAAGCTCTTTGCTTCCAGGGCTCTGATACTTCCCCTACCCATAATTCTCTGAACTCCATCCTGCTACCTCAGATCTTGTTTGCTGCCTAAAGTGTTCATTCTCCCTGTTGACATCTGCCATCCTGTATACTTTTTGGAAGAATTTATAAAATCTCCTCCCTTACCAAGAGAGTTTGGTATACAATTAAAATTTCAAGGGAAGGTTTGGTGACCACAGGATGTCAAATAATGATTGACTGACCCATGTTGCCGAACCTTTAGTTGTGCGAATCTCAGTTTAGTTTAAGTCTCAGACTGCATTCTTCTATTCTTCTGGAGAGGAAGTACTCCAGAGCACTGTTGGTGGCATCATTATCTTGGTCATCAAGCAGTCTGACTGAACAGGACATCAACAGAATGATGAAAAAGTTTCCCAGGTTTTCTCTGCACCATCCTCTGGGAACATACCAAGTGCTGGTCCATCTACCTCCCCCTGCGTCTTTTCCGGAACAGGTTTGCCCTTTGGTGCTATCTGTCTTGGGCCTTATCTGTCCTGGAATGCCTTTGCCAGAGCCAGTAAGTCAAATGATGTCAACTCTGACAGTTTCCCTTCCTATTTCCGGTCTGACATGTTCAAATCCAGAGAAGTCTTGGAGCCAGGAGCTTTGTGTGGGAGCTCAACTCTGAAGCTTTCAGTGCCATACCTTCCACTTGGTGCTTTGGCACTTGATAGCTTGGCACCAAGATTCCCCTAGGGGTTGAGACTTATGGGCTCTGACATTTCCTTTCTGTCTAAGGATAGAAGAGTGCTGGCAGAGCTGGTGGCGTCCTTGGCTTCCAAGGTTTTTGAACAGGTCCTTTTGATGCCATGGGAAAAGTCACTTTCATCCATGTTGGAGCCATCTGAATCCTTGATGAAATCAGCTTCTGCTTCTCAACCTTCTGTCAGACAGGGACAGTCAGTTCCACAGGCTTCCCAGGCAACCTGCTATATAAGCTCCCAGTCTGATTCTGAACTCTCTGATCTGCCCTCTTAGTTCATAGAAAATAGACATGCAAACGGAAGCATTTAGACTCTTCCCACGAGTGTCCCCTACCAAAGACGCTGACTTAGATGAAATCAAAGGCTCCCCAAGGTCCCCATCTAAGGGCATCACTTTCAGCAAGATCCTGGAATTGATGAAACAGAGAGGGGGATGGCCCACAGATAGTCCTTCTCCAGATGAGTCTGTGTTCCTGGAAGCCTTTGGTTCTAGTTCATTTTCATCCTGGGTATTACTGCCCCTTGGTTCATTCATTGATTTGATTGCTCAACAGGCATGGAGGAATCCTGACTCTGACATGGTGGAACCTATCCCCAAGAAACCCAATAGGATTCTGTCTGCTCCTGCAGATGGGAAACATTGGAGCAAAGATTATCTGATGGACACAATGGTTGTAGAGACAGCCACAAAGAAGGAAATGCCTGAAGAACATTCCTTGGTTCTTCCCCCAGTAAAGAGTCTAGGGCTATGGACCATTTTGGGAAATGGGCATATGCTTCAGTGACCTTTGCACTAAGAGTGCTGAATTACTTATCTTATTTTACCAGATTTCAGAGAGACCCAAGTCTCTGTTGAGTGTTCTACCTGTGGATGCTCAAAAGACAGTAGACTTCCAGCTTTCCACCCTTCAGTCTACCTCTACTGTAGTCATGCATCCAATTTCCAATGCAGCTGATGGCACAGAAGGGCAGCAGACATTACCATCCACCGACATGCCTGGATGCATCTAATCAACTTTGTGGAAAACTTCAAGATGCCTTTCATCAGTGCACCTTTTGATGAGTCTACCCTTTTTGGACTCAAAGTAAAAGAAATGCTGGCCAAGACTCAACATTATAGTAAGACTCTCTCTGCTGTAGGCATTCACTTTTCTGTGCCGCAACGTTTTTACTTCAGGAATCAATAGGCTGGGAAGAAGATGTGGTTCAGGAAATGACAGAGTTCTTATCTGGAAACCCCTGGAGATAGACTGCCTTGTGGTAGAATAAGATGTAACAATAATAGACATTTCCCTAGAAGCAGAGGTGGATGGCATAACCAGGGTTTTCATGGACAGTTTACCAAAAAGCCGTTTTAGCACCCCTGAATGATTGCCTGACTGCTGCACTCTGGAGGCAGTTGGGTGAGTACTTATCTCTACACCCTCAAGGTTGGCACAGCATAACTTCATATTGGGTGCTGAACATAATTTCCAGAGATTATGCTATACCATTTTCTCTACCCCCCTATCAGAAAGAAGAAAGTTCCAGATGTCCCACCCAGTCAATGGAAACTTGGAGCAGCAGAAATTTCAATGCTGCAAGGAAAAAAAAGAGTCATCTAACAAGTCTCTGAAGACTAGCTAGAGTCCAGAGTCTACTCAAGGTTCTTTTTAGTACCAAAAAGAACAGGGGACCTCAGACTCATTTTGGGCCTGAGGCATTTGAATCAATATGTCATGCCAACAAAATTCTGGATGGTCACACTTCAGTCCATTTTGCCTCTATTGAGGAAAGATGATTGGATGTGCTCCATAGATGTCAAGGGCATATACTATCATATGAAGATAGAAACGCGTTCAGGGAATGTTCTCACTTTCCAGCTGGGAATTGATTATTTTCAGTTCAGAGCCCTGCTATTCAGTTTCATCACAGCCACCAAAGTGTTCACCAAGATTATGACAGTGCTGAAATTACTAGGGATCCAGTTTTCTCATCCATCCATTGATGACTGGCTCCTTGCTACTGCACCCGACAACATCTTATACCATCTGATCCTTCTGCTCCAAATGATGCATGACCTAGGCAGCACAGTCAATCTGACCAAAAGCCAGATTATACTGTCTCAGCAGATAGAATTTATCAGATGCCACCTAAACACCAGCTTACAGATTGCCTGACTTCCAATGTACAGGGTGCTTTCCCTTTGTCTAATGGCAACCCAAGTTCTGCATCACCTCTGTCCTCCAGAAAGACTGATCCTTTGCCTGTTTGTCCTTATGGCATTCACATTCATCATGATCTCACTCAACAGATTTTACATGAGAGTTCTTCAGTGGACTTTAGTGGTGCAATGGTTCCAAAGGTTACATTCACTTCATGCCAGAGTAAGGCTTACTGAAATTTGCAGGCAACTCATATCCTGATGGATTCCATCTTCCTCTTCTTCTTCTGTGATAGATTTACATAGCAGTCCATTCCTAACTGACTCCCCTGTGGTGGTAGCGATGACAGACAATTCCCTTCCTTGTAGGGTGGAGTGGGCATTTTGAAGGGAAGACAGTCCAGGGCACTTGATCAAAAGTAGAGTTCAATCTTCACCATAATGTTCTGGAGATGAGAACTGTTCCCCTAGCACTGCAGGCCTTGCAGTACTTTTAGGATGCTCTCCACAGAGTTGTGATCCAGGTGCAAACAGACAATATGTTGGCAGTTTGGTAAATCAACAAACAGAGAGGAACCCACTCCTCTGTCCAGTGCCAAGAAGCCATGAGAGTCTGGCATGGGTGGTGTCTTCACACTGCTTTCTAATGTTCTGGTGGATATGCTGAGAAGATCTATCTTTATGCTTTATGAGTGGGCCCTCAATTCAACAGTGACAGCCTTGATCGTCAGTCACTTGGACCAACCTTGCTGTGATCAATTCACTTCTCACTTAAACAGCAAATTCATCAGTTAATTTGCCTTGATCTGTCTGCAGGGACAGACACAGAGAGATGCTGCAGTCCACAGTTTGCTCCCAGGTCTCCTCAGTGGTTTTCCCCCATTGCCTGTAATGAACAAGCTCATATAGAAAGCAAGAATGTGCAAGGACAAGGTGATTCTCATTGCCCCTTTCTGGCCTCGTGAAACATGGTTTCCCTTCCTGTGGCCTCTTCAAGTGTATCCTCTGTGGAAGCTGGATCACTGTCCAGATCTATTAACACACCTGTCCGGACTACCTCCTCCAAAACAGAAAGCCATGAAATTAACTGCTTGGTTCCTCCAGTTGTAATATTAGCCAGAGATGCCAGGCTTTCCTCATCAGTTGTTCAGATCCTGTCAGCATCCCAAAAACATACCACTTAGAAAATACACCTCAACAAATTGAAGAGGTTTTCCATTTGGGCTGCTTCCAACTGCTTAGATCAATTTTCAGGTGCTGTTCCTTCCATTCTAGAATTTCTTTGTTAGAACCTTTTTGCAACGGTCCAGGTACTCAACCATCAAAGTTCAGTTGGCAGCCATCCCTAGCTGTCATATAGGCCAGAACTACACCTCTGTAACCTCTTTGAGGATTTCTAAAGCATTCCTGAAGGAAACATTTCTTCTTCAGCCCCCTTTCAGAGTCCCTGTTCCCCCTTGGGATATTACCTTCATGTTTCAAGCACTGACTCAGCCACCATTTGAGCCAGCATCAGAAGATTTAAAGCTCCTCTCTTGGAAGACAGTTTTTTTCTGGTGACTGTTGTAACAATGTGAGGTATTGCCAGCTATACCAGGAGAAGTAGAGAAGTGGATGTGTAATATGTGCCAGCACAGCTAGTTGGAATCTAGCAAAGAATTATATGTTATTTGAATATCAAACTGGTTTGTACAGATGCTTGTGTTGAAAATGTATTTGTAAAGTTACTTATGTTAAAAATATATCAACAGTGTGCCCTGCTGGGCAGAAAAAGAAATATACATGCATTATTGTAGCTGTTTAAATATATATGATTTAATAGAGGATACTGGAAGAGAAGAGGTTAATCTCAAGCGTTAAAAATAATAAGAAATTAAATTACTAAACCTAGGCCATAAAGATGTTATGTCATAGTTTTGAATGAAGCCAGAGACGCAATGTCTGTAAGAAGTATGGTTTCTTAACTCCTGTAGGAAGAATAGAAGTGTTTTGTGGTTTAATGGCTTCTAGGACCTGTAGCAGATCTTAGCAAGGCTCTCTATGTTCGTATTATTGACACATATGTGCTAAATCCTGATGGTTTCTAGCAATGGGGGTTTGCATGGGAACCAGAAGTCAGATGACCAAATGATGTGATGTCATTCTGGAATCCATCACTAAAATAAGGTTTAATACTGGGTGAGACTGAAGTCTCAGAGCAATCTGTTTTTGGGACCTGACAAAGAAGGAACATCACTCACCTACTTCATCTTGCCTTGCTCTAGTAAGTGACCAGGGAATAGTAATTCTTTAGGTCAGTCAGGAAAATATAGTTAGATTAGTTAAGTACTGTTTTTCTGTATCTGTGTTATTTTAATAATTCCTGTGGTTGAAACTGTGGTGTTTATTGTAAATAAATATTTAGTATTTTCATGTTTTTTATTATTTATTATTAAATATATTTAAACTTTTCATTGTGGCTGGTCCTTTAGAGAATATTTTAACCTTTGAGAGTACTCATACCTGTTTGGTGACTCGGTGACCACTCCTGAAAGCCTTACTACATTGGTCAAACTACCATTCGTATTAATATTAATTTTACTCAATATAATTAGGTACCCCTGTAGGAGCCTTAGAGTAGCTGGCTTGGTAGTGTCTGGTAGCAGTAACTACCTTATAGTCTGGGCTGGGCAGAATGAGGCATAGCTAGTAAACTTGTGCCAGCCTTTCCCAGGTGTGTGTGTGTGTGTGTGTGTGTGTGTGTGTGTGTGTGTGTGTGTGTGTGTGTGTGTGTGTGTGTGTGTGTGTGAGAGCTACTTGGAGCAGAGACATAAAGCACTGGTTTCACAGAGTGAGTGGTGTAGGACGTGGCTTGGACACTTGGCTGAGGACTTAACTTTACAGCTGTCCCAGTGGGGTGCCTTATTGGGGACCTGGAGGGAGAAAGATAAAGATATCCATACCCCAGACTGAATGTGTTCCCTTTGCACTCTTAAGGGAAATTGTGCTTGATGCAGAGAGCTGCATCTGGAAATACTGGGTGTATCCATTTTTGTTCCAACTGAACGCCCCTCTCCAGTGTCAGTGGTGAGGACTGAGACTCCTTGATTACTGGACTAACTAAATGGATTTCAGAGATGCAAGCACTTTCCTGCAAACCACCATATTTGTTTTTTTTTTTTGATATGAACAGGGTTTCCTTAAGAAGTAATGCATCCTTCCTTCCTCAGGTGGCATCCGAAGCTAATGCAAATCAGTCAGTAAATCTGCCAGTCTTTTTTCCATGATTTTCAAACAAAGGTGAATACATGTTTCATATGCTGCACATTCATCATCAGCTTAACTTTTATCTCCATAGAACTAAATCTTTCAGAAAGTTAGATCAACTGTTCATGGCATTCTCTAAGCTTAAATTGGGCAAAGCAGTGGCTGATGTTACTCTGTCTAGATAGTTATCTGAATATATCTTATTTGTGTATAATAAAAAACAGTTTGTCTCTAAAATATACACCTAAGGCTTATTCCACAAGGGTAGTGGCCACTTCTACAGACTTTGCCAGTAGATTACCCATTGATGATACTTGTGCAGCAGCTACTTGGTCAACAGTTCATACATTCATGTCTCATTATAAGCTGGATGAACAGTCTATTTCTCATTCATCCTTTAGCTCCACCATCTGCAGGAATGTCCTGCCTTGATATCAGCCTGATCTATATGCTTGAGAATCTGTCCCATAGTTGAATTGGATGAAAATAGATAAAATGAATACAAAACGTATGTACTTAAAATAGCGATTGATCCATGTTGTCAGATTTTCATCCTCTTCAACATCCCTCTCATCTGACTCCTGTCAAATTGTCTCAAATAAAACTCTGATGACCACTCAACTATGGCAGACCATGTCTGTGAGCAATCATTACTGCCAGTGTCTTATAACCCTGCCATTTTTTCTATCATGCATTATGGAACTTGTCTTGAGTAGGAGTTATTTCACTAATGAATAATTACATTGATTTACTTTTGGATGTAATAGTTCAGTGGGCAAGCTCAATCTGAGGTAGTAGGGTGGAGTCCATACAATTATGGATAGGGGAGGAGTCGGAGCTCTGGAAACGAAGAGCTTCAGATTTGGTGCCGAGGTCAGATCTGGTTGGATCTGATAATGCATAGTTGAATTGGACAAAAATCAGGCAACACAGATATGTCACTATGGTAAATACACAACTTTTATTTTTATCACTTCATGCCTAGTTTCTTGAGAACAACTATGTCAGAAAATGGCATAACAGTAGCACAATGAATGGAATTCCTGATCTTGGTGCTAGAAGTCATTGTCACCTGATCAACAGTAATTTATTCCCATCATGAGGGAACAGATGGATGGTGCTGTTATGCCAAGAGGAAATCCAGTGACTAGAAACCCAAAGAATTAGGGGAATGGAAGAATGGGTGTGGCAGGCAATCCCAAAATGAAGGCATGCCAACCCAGAGGAAATATGTGCAGCATGCAGTTATGCGTGTTTGTGTATGTTTATTGTGATATAAAACAATGCAGCAGAGACCGTCTATAAAACAGAGTGGCTTAATTAAGCCTAATGCATGATCTTAAATAAATAAGTGATATATCAGAAACAGGAAAAAGTACTTTTCTGTGTTAGTCCCACTGCTAAACAGATATAGTGTCACACATTAAGCCTCTAGAATCTCTCTAGTTCTGAATTCCTCTGGCAGAAAAGTGTCCAGATTCTTTTAGATATCTTCCACAAAGTAACAATTTTCAGAAATACTTCACCCAAGTCCATAGTCTTAAACACACACACACACACACACACACACACACACACACACACACACACACACACACACACACACTCCATCTTTCCAAAAGGCTACAGCCCTTCCTTTATATGCACTACTGATGAGGTGACTGACGTAATTAAAAAAGCCATGTGAAGAACCTCTGAACCTAATACACCAAGTTTCCTGCCTTTCTTTAAGACCGGGTGTATTTTCGTCATAATGTTACAATATTTACAGCAGCAATTTTTGTACAGTATTTTCAGCAACAATATTTGCATTCTTTTATGACACTTAGACACTACCACATTATGTTACAATGTGTGTGTGTGTGTGTGTGTGTGTGTGTGTTTCTGTGCATGCTCATGTGTGTGTCAGTGTGTGTGTGTGTGTGTCTATATATGAGCGTCGTGTGTGTGTGTGGGTGTGTTCTTGTGCATGCTAATATGTGTGTGTGTGTGTGTGTGTGTGTGTGTGTGTGTGTGTGTGTGTGTGTGTGTGTGTGTGTGCATGCTCATATGTGTGTCACTGTGTGTGTGTGTCTATATATGAGTGTGTGTGTGTGTGTGTGTGTGTGTGTGTGTGTGTGTGTGTGTGTGTGTGTGTGTGTGTGTGTATGTGTTTGTGTGTGTGTGTGTGTACAAGTGTATATGAGTATGGTGTGTGTGCATGTATATATAAGTGAGTGGTGTGTGTGTGTGTGTGTGCGTGTGTGTGTGTGTGTGTGTGTGTGCGTGTGTTTTTGTACATACATGTACACATTTGTGTCTGTGTGTGTGGGCTTTTAAATACATAATTAAACTTTACTTTGTTGAAGCAGAGAAGTTGTCCTGCTTTGCATGCATACATTTGGAGTTTGCTATCTTTATGACTTTAGTTACCTGTGCTTTTATTGTTACTGGTGCTTATAAACATCTGTGAGTATTAACCTTCACAGTGTCCCTTTAAGTGACACATTGCTTTGGGGCTTACTGATTTTACTTTATGTATTAGTGTTTGTACTTCACCCTGGCAAGCCTAATACAAAACTATTAAGTTATGCACTTTTTTAACATGTCATGCACAGAGATGCATGCATTTTTGCTGTGTTATATTTTACTATATTTCCTGGAAACCATTACTGCAAATAACAGTTTTCTTCTTGGATTAGAATGTTGCTAAAGTAACATCTATATGTTCCCGTAATGTGGATTGTAGTAATACTGATAGTTTTTGGACTGTGGCTTAAAACCTTTCAAGCAGCTTGAAACTGAATATCTGGAATATGCTGATTTATAATTACAGTAACCTTTTATGCAGTACAACTGCATTGTCTCATCAGAAAATGTAACTATTAGATTTCTACCCATGTTGAATAAGTGTAAAAAGTACTGATGCATATATGCAAGCTGTTCCATAAAAAGAGTTTTATGCCTGAAGATGTTTGCCATTAGTCGATCTCCCAAGGAAGGAAAGTAAACAGGTAAATAAGCAAGCAAGTCTATAAATAAAGTGCTGCATTATTGCATATTAAGACATTACTGTCTATAATTTTTAAAAGTTGAATTCTTTGTTCAGTTTTGGAGAAACCAATATCTTGAAACTGGCTGAAGGAGGGGTTTTGCTTTGCATGAGTACCTCCAGTGTAAATTTTCATTTTTTTCTCTGCCCTGAGTAGTCTTGACGTTTGTTAATTTAGTTGGAAGGAGGTGCAATCCACACCTCTCTGGAAAAAGGAAATGAAAACACTTCTTCCCCTGACAGATGTTTCCTTTGAGAAACCCTGCCAAGGATTTGGTCTCAGTGGACAAATGTTTTGTTGAATTATGGCTGGCTGTGGTATTATTAAACTTTCATTTCTGAATGTGCTGTAAAAGAGGTATACTGTTCTGCATTTATCTGAATGACGAAAGTTCACCAAATTGAAATTCTCAGTGTCTAGAAATATCTAGAAATAAGTCAGTAAGATGCTAAGCTAAACATCACATCCATTTAATGAGAACAAAGTGACTAGAATTTAACATCTTAGAACCAAGACCTTTACCCTGGCTTCCACCAGACATAAGACTGGGGATGGGGACTTCTGATCTAGAACTTCTCTGCCTCCAGCCTCCTCAAAATACTGTTGCCACTACATTAAAGGTATGCAAAATACCCTATTAAGTACATGGGTTGGGGATTGGTGTAATGCTTAGGGTGTATACCACACACATAAGTTAAAGGGCTTGATTCTCACCTTTGAGGGGGATTGGCTATGCTTAAAATGGCCCACAAGGGCAGCTGGCCTAGTACTTAACTATGAACTATGAGCTATAATAACTTGTGACATATGCACTGTCCTGATGTGTACACAGTGTCTAACTAATAGTCTGTGTCGTGTATTTAGGAAAACATGTATGGTCTTTTTAAAGCATGCAGAACCTCATCAAAGTGAATGGAGCTTTCATCCCGTCACAACCCTAGCAGTCCTTTCCTCATCTTAGCTGCAGATGGACTCTTCCCTACATATTCCCCATCCTAGCAGAGTGCTCCTTTCTGGCCATGTTTTGGTAGTGGTCTGAGTCCCTACACCCTGCCCAAAATTTATTAGTGATTATAACCTCACTGTGTCTCTAGATAGCTTAGCGGTAGGCTGTTTCCCTTTGTAATCCTCACCCCCTCCGCATTGAGAAGAACCTCTTGCACCCACTCAGTATCCTAGCCTTGGCCAAAACATTGCTTATTCTTACAGTGACCAGGGTCCTCCTTATTTCAGTCTATCCTGGCAGTGATTACAATGCCCCATACTCCTCTACTCATTTAACAAGTTGGTAGTAATCAGAGACACTATATATATCCCTCCCCTCAACCAGTTTAGCATTAATCCGGGTAGCCCAATTTCTGTTATACACCTTTAACTCTCCCGGTGGTGAGTGAAATCCAGATACCCAACTTCCTCCTCCACACCATGTCAGCAGTCTGATCCCCACTATTTTTTTCAGCTTACTGGTAATGATTGATCTGGCCAAGACATTTGACACAATACCCCACTCTAGCATTGTAAACAAACTCATGTAATTAGGCATAAACCCCTGTGTTACTGGCTGGTTAGCCAGCTGGCTCTTAGACAGGACCAAGAAGGTTAGGATAGGGGAGTCCACCTCCACAAAGAGACCAGTTCCTAGAAGAGTCCATCAGGGTTCTGTGCTGGGTGCTTTTTGGCATCTACTTGTCAGAAGTCAAGACCATCATTAAGGGCCTCTGGTTGACCAAGTTTGATGAAGATTGCAAATTAGGAGCAGTCATATAATCCCCCCCAAGACACTAACATCATCCAGAAAGGGCTAGCACAGACAAAAACTGGTGCCAGAGCCATAGTTTAAAAATCAGTGCCAAGAAATGCATAATAGTACCCTTTGGAGAGTCAACTACCCCACTGACAGTACACCCTTAAGAGTGGACACAGTAGTCATGGCTTTAGGGGCATATGTAGACAGTAACCTGGCCAACATATTTGTAAGGTAATAAGGAAATCATTCTATGTGGCTCAACTTATAAACAAGGGTACTACATCCGGGTATTACATCCAGGTCCAAGGAAGCCATCATTCCATTGTATTTGGCCCTCATCAAACCAATCATTGATTACACTGTTCCCTGTACCTGACCAGACATACAAGAACTAGAACATCTACAGAGGTTCCTCACAAAAGTAATACAGGGCATAAACAACATGTCGTATGAGGATCACCCCAAAGCCCTATCCCTACACTTTGTCTCCTACAGATTGTTAGAAGGATGCTCTATGCCTGGCATGCAAGGCAACCTTGGATCCCACTCTGATGTACCTGTTGCATATCTGCAAAACAAATAACATCAGAACCACCTTCTCCAGAGACTTAAAGCTTGCCTGCCATATAAATAAGAGTTGTTGGGGGGGAAGATATGTGTTTCAGAGAGCACTCCTTATCTGGAACAGCCTTCCCATCCAGGTGAAGCAGAGCTCTACCCTAACCATGTTCAAATGTAAACAGGACAAGTGGAAGGGAAACTGGAAATTCACCTCTGGTCTGACACCTATGTCTCTAATGGGCAGGGGCAACCGGTAAGTGCTTGACCAACCATGCTCTAGATTACATGTAACCATTAAAATATACCCCTAAAAATAACCTCTAGGGTGCCAAAAAAAAAACTTGCTGGACATTTGGGAAGCTTGACAAGGCTTGTAAGGGCCCTTAGTGGTTGTTAGCCTATTATATACCTATGAACCTAAATATCTTTGAAATGGCTTAGGATATTTCAAGTTTCATTTTATACTTTCATTCTGTTTTCTTTCCCTTGTCTACATGTTACTTTTCCTTTTGTTCTTTTTTCTGGTACCCTCAGTGTAGTGGGACAAGTATTTCAAGCATTTGAAAATGTGTATTGTTTTATTTGAGCTTTATTCTATTTACATGAGAAATGCAATTTATCTAATGATTATTTTCAAGGTGTAAATAATGTCTGGGGATATGGAGATAAATGTCTTAAAACATTTTTACTCTAAGTTGCTTCCTAAGTTAATTGAGAAAGACAATGAAGAAAACTTGATAAATAATTGCACAAGCAAAGTAACTAATACCCATCTCTTAATAATACTAATACTATTTGTTTTGCGGACATTTTGACTGCCAGCCTGGAAAAAGAAAAAGAAACAAAAAAGATCTATGTGATATCATATGTCCCATCAAAAGGAAGAGAATAGGACATAAGCAGCAGAATTCATAGAAATGTTATCATGTCATAGTAAGGATGGTGAATTAAAACAGAAAAAAAAAACATAAAGACTGAGACTGAATTATGGCAGTATTGTAAAGGAATAAGATTTACAGAAAATGTGCATTGTATAAATGTACATTAACGTGTACATGTAGTTATGCGGCTTTGTGCAGTGCTCTCAAATGACTCAAGGCTCCAACATCCAAAGACACACTACCCCATCCATATCTTGGGAATTAAGATGTAATATTGTCATATCCTGGGTATTGCTGGCTAGACTTGTAAAGGCTGTTGTGCCATTAGCCTAGTAATAACCTGTGAACCTATGGAAACACAACTGAAGTTCATTTGACCTGGTTCTACCCACAGTCGGCTCCGTCCGCCCCCTCGGTGCCTCAGGTCAAGTCGACTCACTCCCTCATCCCGGACTGCAGAGAGCCAGCTCCTCAGGAATCCCGTGGGGATCTCATCCTCTTCGAGTCCTCTCCTGTTTTGGCAGAAGAGCCCCCTCGGAAGAGAAAGTGTAAGAGGAAACACATAGACTCACCTGAGTCCGTCACCTCTGACACAGATTTAGAAGATTCGAGGGTTCCCCGTTCCCCTTCTGAAGATGTCTCCTTTGCAGACATTCTGGAAATCCTTAAGCAGAGGGAAATTGGCCAGCCCTCAACCCTTCGGAGGATGAATCTGTGTACCTTGAGGCGTTTGGCTCTCGTCCTTCCACCTCCTGGGTGTCTCCCCCCTTTGACCCCCTCATGCAGGTGGTAGCAAAAGGCATGGACGGCTCCTGATTCGGTGGACCCCACTCCCAGGAGACCCTCAAAATTCATAACGGCACCAGCAGACAAACAGTTTTGACAAAAGGAGTTTCTGTGGATGCTATGGTGGTTGCTGCTGCCACTAAGAAGGAACTAGCTGATCCTTCAGTACCTGTCCATCCACCTAACAAGGAATCTAGGTCCATGGACAGGTGCGGAAGCGGATGTTCTCGTCAGCGACATTTGCAATGCGTTCGCTGAACTACCTATGCCATTTTACTGTCTTCAAAGGGACTTGATCAAAGAAGCGAGTGACATGTTGAAGGATCCTACAGCTGCAGGTTTTCAAGATAAGATGAACACTCAGCTGGCTACCCTGAACTCCATAGCCAACTCCTCCATGCCTCCTTTCTTATGCGGCTGATGGAGCGAGCAGAGCCGCAGGGACAGGTGTGGCCTTACGAGGCATGCCTGGATGCGGCTATGCAATTTTGGACCCCTTTAAGCGTCTTTCACTAATTCCCCATTCGATGGATCATCTCTCTTTGGTCCTCAAGTGAAAGAAACCTTGACTAGGTGCGAGACTGATGGCAAGACTCTTTCTGCTGTCGGAGTCCGTTTTTCTACTCCTTCTAGGCCTTACCCCAAAGGCCAGAAAAGTGGGAAAATGTGGTTCCGTAAACAATCTCAAGGGCTTCGCCTGACGACAGAGTCGGTTCCCCGCCAGAGGCAGAGGGGGGAACAACAATGGTAGACGTCGCCCTAGAGGCAGGGGGGGTCCGCAGAACCAGGGCAATTGAGAAACTTTCTCCGATAAGCCCTTTCAGCATCCCTGAGGTGTTGCCCGACTGTCCACCTTCGGAGGCAGTCGGGGGAAGATTGTCACTGTACCCAGAAGCCTGGCTATCCCTAACTCGAGACAAGTGGGTACAGTCCATCATTTCGAGCTATTCCATTCCTTTGTTGCATTCCAAACCGATCAAAAATCCCTTCCAGATGTTCCACCCGCTCAAAGGGATATTGCAGCTTTGGAAATTTCAAAGCTGCTTGCAAAACAATTCAGCCAGTTCCAGCAGACCAGCTAGGATCCGGAATCTACTCAGGTTCTTTTAGTTCCAAAGAAAACAGGGGACTGGAGACCAATTTTGGATCTCAGTATCTTGAACAAGTCGGTCAAGAAAACAAGATTTCGGATGGTCACGCTGCAGTCCATCCTTCCCTTTTGGGAAAAACTGGATGTGCTCTATAGACCTTCAGGATGCGTACTATCACATAAAATGAACAGGCGCTCCAGAAGATTCCTCCGCTTCAGGCTGGGAACCAGTCATTTTCAATTCAGGGCCCTGCCCTTTGGTCTCACCACTGCCCCGGTGTTTACCAAATGCATGGCAGTGGTAGCTTCTCACCTGAGGCGACAAGGATTCCAGGTGTTTCCATATTTGGACGACTGGCTCCTCACAGCTCCCACCAAGCATCTTCTTCTAATGGCCAGGGATTACACCTTTCGCATTTGTCAAAAGTTAGGCATTTCAATAAATTGCGAAAAGTCTGTTTTGTCGCCTTGTCGTACTATTACCTTTATAGGCAAATCTAGACACAGTCAACATGTCTGCGACACTAACAGATCAGAGAATAACAGACATACACAAACTGGTCTCACTCCTCTTCAGCAACAACAGAATCAAAGCCAGGTTAGTTCTGAAAGTGTTGGGAATTATGGCGGCTGCCATGCCTCTGCTTCCATTAGCCAGATTCCACATGAGAATCCTTCAATGGATGCTCTTTGCACAATGGTCATACCAGCAACTTCCGATGTCCCACACCATTATGATTACGCGGGCATGCAGAAATCATCTTCTGTGGTGGATGTCTTCCCCTCAGCTCTTATTGGGAAGACCCTTTGTTCCTTCCTCCGGTTGCTACTCTGACAATGGGCGCCTCCCTGATCGGGTGGGGGCATTATCAGGGCAGGACTGTCCAGGGCACATGGCAACCAGGCGAATGCCACTTGCACATAAATGTTCTGGAGATGAGAGCAGTGCTTTTAGCGTTGCAAGCCCTTCAAGACTCTCTTCCCTTGGGAACGATTGCAATCCAGACAGACAACATGTCTGTAGTGTGGTATATCAACAAACAAGGCGGAACCAGGTCCTACCCTGTGTCAGAAGCACTCAGACTGTGGCAATGGGCGATTTCTTCTCAGCGGTTTCTGATAGCAATGCACATCCCGGAAGTCCAATCAAATCGCGGACAAGTTGAGCAGAGCTATCCTCATGCCTCACGAGTGGTCTCTGAAAGACTCTGTTGTGAGAGAAATTTTTCTCAAGTGGGTCAGCCTTGCTGCGACCTTTTTGCTACTCCCCAAAACAGCAAGTGCAGAGATTATTTCACACTATTCCCTTTACCAGGCCAGCCCAGCAGAGACGCTCTAGTCCAAGTTTGGCCCGGGGACTTCTGTATGCATTTCCTCCCTTCCCACTAATCTCTCAAGTGATACAGAAAGCTATCGCTCAGAAGGCCTCGTTGATCCTCATTGCTCCTTACTGGCCTCGACAGGTGTGGTTCCCCTTTCTACATCTTTTTCTATTGAGCGACCTTGGCATCTGGACCTAGTTCCAGATCTTTTGATCCATCAGTCGGATCAGTTTCATCGCTCCCTTCCCTCTCTGAACCTCACTGCTTGGTTCCTCCAGTTCCAACCTTAGCCAGGCTTCCTCAATTATCTCACTCTGTTCGAGATATTTTGATAGCTTCCCATAAATCTTCCACTCGAAAGATTTATTTGAGTAAGTGGAAACGCTTCACATATTGGGCTCAAGGAAGGGACATAGATCCTTTCACTGCTTCCATCCAAATGGTCCTTGAGTTTCTAGCTGAACTCTTCCATGCAGGTTCATCTCCTTCTACTCTTAAAGTTCAATTGGCAGCTATTTCTAACTTTCATGTGGGTATTTCAGAGTCTGCCATAATGTCCCACAAGCTTTGTAAAGCCTTTTTGAGAGGAGTTTTTCTACTCAGACCTCCTATAAGAAATCCTCCTCCTCCTTGGGACCTAAATTTAATTCTTACTTCTTTGATTCTTTCCCCTTTCGAACCTGCAGCCTCCTGTTCTTTAAAATTGCTATCATGGAAGACTCTCTTTCTGGTAGCTATTACTTCAGCTAGAAGAATTTCAGAACTTCATGCACTCAGCTGTCGACCTCCTTATCTGTTGTTCCATAAGGACAGGGTATCCTTACGAACCAACCCGTCCTTTATGCCCAAGGTAGCCTCGACGTCTAACCTAAATCAAAGCATTGACCTCCTGTGTTTTTCCAGAATATTCCAATAGGTCTGAACAAAAATTACACTGGCTAGATGTTCATCGTCAGTTAAGGTACTATTTGGATAGAACAAAACAATTCAGAAAATCTGACCAGCTGTTTGTCTCCTATGCAGAAGGCAGAAAGGGATTTTCAGTTTCAAAGGTATCGTTATCTAGATGGCTAACATCTCTGATTCCCCTTGTTTATGAAATTAGACACCAAAAGCTGCCTAATAAACCTAAGGCCCATTCCACCAGAGCTTTGGCTACTTCTATAGCCTTCCAAGACAGACTGCCTATTGACACCATTTGTGCAGCGGCTACTTGGGCTACTCCTCACACTTTCATTTCTCATTATAAGTTGGATTTAGCTTCTAGACATAGAGCTAACTTTGGTTCCACTGTTCTCAGGAGTCTGTTCCGTTAGGCCACCCGGGACAAGGTGCTAGGGACGGTCCCATCCAGCAAGAATGAAGTAGATAGACAACTTAACATATAGAAGTTATGTTCTTACCATAACGTTCCATGTTAGTTGTCTTCTTCTCGCGTCCCACCCTCCTTCCCCCTGGCCTGGACAGACCTAGAGGAGTTGTGATTGTGACCTCTCTTTCTACCACCTCTTTTCTTAGGCATATGCTGTTGTGCATATTTCCTGGATCAGGATGTAGGTCACCCTTCTTTCTCCCTGGTTTTTAGAGGTGGACTTTGTTTATAGTTATTCTGATACTATTATAAGCTGGGGTTAGCTTACAAACGAGATCTGAGGTAACTCACGCCTAGCATTGTGGGATATAAGGGGAGCCTCGAGCCGGTGGAACCAACTCTCGAGCTTTTAGAGTGGCCGAGTCGGAGCCGAGGTCGGCTCCGAACCCATCCAGCAAGAAGAAGGCGAGAAGAAGACAACTAACATGGAACGTTATGGTAAGAACATAACTTCTATTTTCATCCCGTCACACCCCTAGCAGTCCTTTCCTCATCTTAGCTGCAGATGGACTCTTCCCTACATATTCCCCATCCTAGCAGAGTGCTCCTTTCTGGCCATGTTTTGGTAGTGGTCTGGGTCCCTACACCCTGCCCAAAATTTATTAGTGATTATAACCTCACTGTGTCTCTAGATAGCTTAGCGGTAGGCTGTTTCCCTTTGTAATTCTCACCCCCTCCGCATTGAGCAGAACCTCTTGCACCCACTCAATATCCTAGCCTTGGCCAAAACATTGCTTATTCTTACAGTGACCAGGGTCCTCCTTATTTCAGTCTATCCTGGCAGTGATTACAATGCCCCATACTCCTCTACTCATTTAACAAGTTGGTAGTAATCAGAGACACTATATATATCCCTCCCCTCAACCAGTTTAGCATTAATCCGGGTAGCCCAATTTCTGTTATACACCTTTAACTCTCCCAGTGGTGAGTGAAATCCAGATACCCAACTTCCTCCTCCACACCATGTCAACAGTCTGATCCCCACTATTTTTTTCAGCTTACTGGTAATGATTGATCTGGCCAAGACATTTGACACAATACCCCACTCTAGCATTGTAAACAAACTCATGTAATTAGGCATAAACCCCTGTGTTACTGGCTGGTTAGCCAGCTGGCTCTTAGACAGGACCAAGAAGGTTAGGATAGGGGAGTCCACCTCCACAAAGAGACCAGTTCCTAGAAGAGTCCATCAGGGTTCTGTGCTGGGTGCTTTTTGGCATCTACTTGTCAGAAGTCAAGACCATCATTAAGGGCCTCTGGTTGACCAAGTTTGATGAAGATTGCAAATTAGGAGCAGTCATATAATCCCCCCCAAGACACTAACATCCTCCAGAAAGGGCTAGCACAGACAAAAACTGGTGCCAGAGCCATAGTTTAAAAATCAGTGCCAGGAAATGCATAATAGTACCCTTTGGAGAGTCAACTACCCCACTGACAGTACACCCTTAAGAGTGGACACAGTAGTCATGGCTTTAGGGGCATATGTAGACAGTAACCTGGCCAACATATTTGTAAGGTAATAAGGAAATCATTCTATGTGGCTCAGCTTATAAACAAGGGTACTACATCCGGGTATTACATCCAGGTCCAAGGAAGCCATCATTCCATTGTATTTGGCCCTCATCAAACCAATCATTGATTACACTGTTCCCTGTACCTGACCAGACATACAAGAACTAGAACATCTACAGAGGTTCCTCACAAAAGTAATACAGGGCATAAACAACATGTCGTATGAGGATCACCCCAAAGCCCTATCCCTACACTTTGTCTCCTACAGATTGTTAGAAGGATGCTCTATGCCTGGCATGCAAGGCAACCTTGGATCCCACTCTGATGTACCTGTTGCATATCTGCAAAACAAATAACATCAGAACCACCTTCTCCAGAGACTTAAAGCTTGCCTGCCATATAAATAGGAGTTGTTGGGGGGGCAGATATGTGTTTCAGAGAGCACTCCTTATCTGGAACAGCCTTCCCATCCAGGTGAAGCAGAGCTCTACCCTAACCATGTTCAAATGTAAACAGGACAAGTGGAAGGGAAACTGGAAATTCACCTCTGGTCTGACACCTGTGTCTCTAATGGGCAGGGGCAACCGGTAAGTGCTTGACCAACCATGCTCTAGATTACATGTAACCATTAAAATATACCCCTAAAAATAACCTCTAGGGCACCAAAAAAAAAACTTGCTGGACATTTGGGAAGCTTGACAAGGCTTGTAAGGGCCCTTAGTGGTTGTTAGCCTATTATATACCTATGAACCTAAATATCTTTGAAATGGCTTAGGATATTTCAAGTTTCATTTTATACTTTCATTCTGTTTTCTTTCCCTTGTCTACATGTTACTTTTCCTTTTGTTCTTTTTTCTGGTATCCTCAGTGTAGTGGGACAAGTATTTCAAGCATTTGAAAATGTGTATTGTTTTATTTGAGCTTTATTCTATTTACATGAGAAATGCAATTTATCTAATGATTATTTTCAAGGTGTAAATAATGTCTGGGGATATGGAGATAAATGTCATAAAACATTTTTACTCTAAGTTGCTTCCTAAGTTAATTGAGAAAGACAAGGAAGAAAACTTGATAAATAATTGCACAAGCAAAGTAACTAATACCCATCTCTTAATAATACTAATACTATTTGTTTTGCGGACATTTTGACTGCCAGCCTGGAAAAAGAAAAAGAAACAAAAAAGATCTATGTGATATCATATGTCCCATCAAAAGGAAGAGAATAGGACATAAGCAGCAGAATTCATAGAAATGTTATCATGTCATAGTAAGGATGGTGAATTAAAACAGAAAAAAAAACATAAAGACTGAGACTGAATTATGTTAGTATTGTAAAGGAATAAGATGTACAGAAAATGTGCATTGTATAAATGTACATTAACGTATACATGTAGTTATGCGGCTTTGTGCAGTGCTCTCAAATGACTCAAGGCTCCAACATCCAAAGACACACTACCCCATCCATATCTTGGGAATTAAGATGTAATATTGTCATATCCTGGGTATTGCTGGCTAGACTTGTAAAGGCTGCTGTGCCATTAGCCTAGTAATAACCTGTGAACCTATGGAAACACAACTGAAGTTCATTTGTAATGCTTTACAAGCAGTGACATAAGTAATTAAGTGGCAAGCATGCAACAATCCAGTGAAAGCAATGGACTAATGCATTACAAAATTTTGTTTCGACTGTACTGTGACTCATACACTAAATTTTGCATCATTTTTTTTTTTGTGATCATTTGTTTTTGCTGAGTACTGTTATAATTTAGCAATAACCCACTCCTGGGTGTGGGTAATGCTGGCTTTACCCATGGTTGGTGTGGTTTGGTCACGAGGGCGAAGCCCGAGTGGCAAAACAAAGATAACCGTGGGTAAATCCAGCATTACCCACACCCAGAAGTGGGTTATTACTATTATAGAATGACATTATTTAAGAAAAAAAATACTAACTTTTCTTAAATAATGGCATTGTATAATGCCTCCGTGCTGCCCCTCCGCAGCTGTCTGGTATTCTGCGGCAGTTCCGATGTACTGCGCATGCATATGCTTACACAGTACATCAGAGCTGTGGGTGGAAGCAACGGAGAAAGCAAGATCTCCGTTGCTTTTTACAAAGTGTCTCGCTATGTTAAAGGAGTTTAACATAGCGAGACAGCTTTAAAAAAGCAACGGAGAAAGGAAGATCTCCGTTACTTTTTTTAAAGCTGTCTCGCTATGTTAAACTCCTGTAAAAAAAAAAAGACTTATACTAATGGAAAAAGTCCAGGCGACCGGACCTTTTTCCATTAGTGTAAGTCTGATTTACAACGTGCACGCTGACCAATCAGCGTGCACGTTTTGGAATATTAATCGGGGGTCGTTGTATAATTGATGTTAATGTGTTGATGTGGAAATGGTGGTAGAGGACAACTGCTTGACTGGGTGCAAATGTATTTATTTATTTGGCATTTTTTACCAGGAAGGTCCAACTGGGCAGATGCCCATTTTCAGAGGAGGCCCGGGAAGAAAAGCTATAATGTAAACTAAACAGGCTATACATTAAGTACAAAGTACAGTAATTGGACGTTCCAAGGAACACATAGTAGTTAAAATACATATTGGTAGCTAAGTATTTGTATACAGTGGATAATACAAACTTGCTAAGATTTTTATATGTTAGGTTTACATTATTTAGGTAGACATGACATTTACTGTATAGCAATCACCACTGTCTAAGGCATTGTTGAGAGCTAAGGCTGTTGATAAATTAGTGCATGGAACAAAGGAAAAAAAAAACACCCTTAATTAAGGATAATATTTAGTGCATCTCTTCCCACTTCTTTTATCTCATAACCTTGAAGTTATATGAAATAGTCATCCAAACCTTGGCCCAGCCCACTAAGGAATAATCGCCGTCACCTTTCTGGGCAATCTAATCTCCATCTATTTAGCATCACCTGCAGTAGTATCTGTAATAATATTCCAGAATTCCACACTTGGATAGCCATCACAAGCAGACATTATTATAGCAACAGAAAATTGTCTGAAAAAGAGTTAAAAGATGATGTAATTTGATACTCTGGCTACAGCATATTTTTGTGAGCATGTTTTGCTCCCATGCATCATCCTACGATTTTCCTACCCAGTATTCCACATCCATATTTGGTCTACCAGTATTTCCATGGATTAGTTAAATGCCAAAAGATTGAACTGCAATTATCCCATTATTGTACAAACCTGAATGGGCTGTACAATTTTGCCATGTGGCATCCTTGAGAATATCTTGTGTAATCATAATAGTATAAGAAACAGGGTCACTGCTCCCATGAGGAATGATCTACTGAGCTTTAACCTTTTACGGCTTACATACTATTCTGTCTTCTGTCAATCAGCTGGTCTAACTGAAACCTGCTTGATTCTCCTAATCAGATAATTTTGTCTACCTGCTGGATAAGTTATAGTTCCAGTCTAATGAGAGGAGGTCCTTCCTCTGTACCAACAGGATTAATGATGTAGGCATTAGGAACACTTGATAGATAAGCTTTTCTAAGCTGCTTATACTCTACAATTTTCCTGTCATGCTGAGTAGTGCTTTGTCTCTCCACATCTTTTTTGCAGTCATTCTGTTCAGATGGTGATAAAAGTCCCCAGACTTTTTTTTTTCCTTTTTGGGAAAGTGTTTGAAAAAACAGTTTTTAGTAACAAAAAAATGATTGCATTCAACAATTCCTATCTTCTGACTGTTTTTCAAATAACGTTTCTTAATTTTTTTCCCTGTCAAATACTCTTTTCTGTTCTTCTTTGTGCTCAGCCCCTTTTTTCTTGCCTCTGGAGTGTGCAAACATTCATTTTACCTTGTTTGTCTGTGGGCAGAAAATTGCAACTGCTAACAGGCATATCCAGTGCTTGTGTTGTTTGGATAAAATGCTTAATATTCAGAAATTTTTCATTTGCAAGGAATTTAATGTCGACTCCGGAAAACAAACAAAAAAAAAAAACAAAGATAGCTGTTTAAGCTCTCCTTCGAGGACTTATAAGTTTAGAGGGGAATACTAGGCTAACTACCCTGAAGGACTGTTTTAAGCCTAGCCAATAACCTGAAGTCAGGATCAAACTCTGTATCTTGGGTTTGTGAGGTGAAGACATTCACCATTTTGCTATACCTACCTCCTGGGATATGAGCCATCTGACTCCACTTTTGCATCTTGCAAAACCAAGTCTCCTACTATACAAGAAGCTTCATCCTTCTCACAAACTATGCATACTACCTTTTTTGCATGCCAAGTTACAGACTACAGTGACTCAATTGTTTATAAAAATTACTGTCAAAAAGATTGATAGTACCAGCTGTGCTGCTGGTGGAATCTAGAGAGAGGGGTGCTTTTCTTCTTGTTTCACAAACGCACAGTCCAGCTGTATCCAGGCCGGTCCCCTCTCTTGCTCTTCTTTTCATTGGCTATTGACTTAAGAGGCATGCTTAGACCTCAGAGCAGGCAGGCTGGAGTTTTATCCCCTGTATTTTCTGTATCTGGGCCCCCAGGATTCTTTTGTGGCCTCTTCCCCTCATCTTGATTACCCTATTCTTTTGATGCCATTACAATTGCTGCAGTTCTTTGGCTTAGCATCAGTTTCTAGGTTGCTGGCTCCTTTTCCCACAGTACCATTGTCAGTGTAGGATCCTGTCTTGATGCTGTATGTCTCACCATTAGTGACAACAATCTTAAGTGTCAGTGATTTTCTTGATATCTGTAGAGATAGTGCTAGCACTAACAGTGCAAGTGATTTCAGTCATTGCCAGACACAAGATATGTAGAACTGCTGTTGGCATAATTTTTGGTGTCATCATTATTGATGGCAAGTTTCTTGTCTCCAGGATATTCAGCAAAAAATTATGTTAGCATCTGCCAAGTTACCAGTATTGACTCTGACTTTCAGTCAGACTAGTAGTGTCTTGGTTTCCTTCTGTGCCAAATGCTGTGCTTATTGTACCAGAAGTGATACCTTGAGATGTACTTATGTCTGGATTAATAATCTTCCAGCCTGTCATCTCCCAACAGAATAGAGGGACTTCAGGACTTTAAAAGTCTACCTTACACAAATATTTCACCAAAAGGTCCTCCTGGTTTGAGTCGTTCCCAGTGAAGTTTCTCTGGAAGGACCTTATAAATGTAAGTATGTTGATTCCACTCCAGAGGCACCTATAAAGGATTTGAATGAGGAGAAGGGTGTTGATTGTACTGCTTTCCCCCAAAGATACAACATTTATGGAGCACCTAGAGGTAATGTACCAGTGGTGGTGGTGGGGGGTTAAACCAGTCTTGAGAGATGCTGTAAGTCCACCCTGCAGTTCTCCACGGTAGTAGCTCTTCTGGTGGATGCTTTGAAGGAAAGCATCAAAATCATCCAGGAAAACATAGATACAGTGGTCTGTGTACCCAGAATGGCTGAATGTGTCTTCTGCTTCCACCCTGGGAATGAACTATTTTAGCAGGGATTGTCAAGCCTAATATTATGATCTCAGCAGTGGCCCTAAAAGGCAGAGCGTTCCAAATGATGAAGAGTTGTGGGAAGCTGGTTTATGTTTCTGCCACATTAATCATATGGGTGCTGAACTATGCCACACTTCTGGTGTACTTCAAAAGTGACTTAGTAAGTGAAATGCACCATACAGTGTAGATGAGTTGCTAGATGGTCCCTTGAAAGACATGTCTGAAACCTCAATCTTCTCAGGTGTGAGCAACCTCTTGCCATGCATCCTTGGTGATGTCACAGATGAGCTTTTCATCATCATTCATGGCTCAAGCTGATAGTCTTTACTGAGGATTCTAAGGTGACTTTTTATATGCACCTTTTGACTTTTATAGGTGCTTTTTCCTCGTCCATATATCATAGGAAAGGCAGTACAATAGCACCTTAAAACATGGAGAAGCAGAGCAAAAACCTTAAGCTATGGGTATGAAATTCCAGCTTCCATGGCATACCTTTTCTATGACATATTAGCCAGTACCACTTGTGGTATGAGTGTAGCACATAATCAAGGCTGTAGAAGAAAGCAGCTGTTATGAATACCAGTAACCAGGGAAAATTCAACAGGATCACAAACCTATAGGCAAAGGTCCACAGCATTCCCAGGAGGGCACACAGTTCACCCAAGAATGCACAGTAACATGTAGCATTCTTGATTATCCCATTCAGGAGGCAGTCAGGGGCCATCTCTCTCTCTCCCTCTCTCTCTCTCTCTCTCTCGCTCTCTACTGTCAACTTGGACTTCCATCTCCAAGAATAGGTGGACCAGGATAATAGTATCCACAGTAAACTCTATGCTTAGATTCCCCATTGATGCCTTTGCTCAATTTCCCACCCCATCATAGTACTGTTACAAAGAAGAAGGTTCACAGTCTTCTGCAAAAAAGAGCCATCCAAAAGGTCTCATTGGACCAGAAAGGATTAGGATACCATCCTATATTCTTTTTTGGTGATTAGAAAGACATAGGAGTTTAGGCCAGTTCTAGACCTCAGTGGCCTAAACTCCTTCACTCTCAAAGAAACCGTTTGAATGGTCAAAATGCAGTCTTCACTTCTGTGCTTATCAGAGGAAGGCTGGATGTACTCATTAGACTTCCAAGACACCTCCTAACACAAAATGATCACCAAAAGGATGTACTTAGGCTTTCAGGTTGGGATCAGTCACTGCCAGTTTTAGACACCTTTCATTCAGTCTTGCTTCAGCCAACAGCATGTTCACTGACAATAGTTCTGCAGTAGCAACCAACCACAGGCCAGAAGAGATCAAGGTCTTCTTGTACCTAGAAAATTGACCCCTGGCTGCTTCATCAGTTCAGGCACTAACCGCATCTAGGGAATCTGTACTCAGTACAGTTGTGTAAAATCTTACCATAATGGTAGATGTCCTTCTCTTCACTGTTGCAGTGTTCACTACACTAGGGATCCCCTGCCAAGGGCATCTCGGCATCCAGCCAGTATACCAAAGCCTTTAGGTTGCGTTAAGGTATGTCGTACATCATAAGTATGCTCCTTGCGTTGCATAGGGCATGAAGATTATGTCTGAATGTAACATCCTCAGAACTGAGAGCCCCAGTAGAAACTTCAGTCCAAGGAAAAGAAAGGTAATCAGTACATCCAGAAGAGAAATGGACCAGGGGGTGGAGGGAGGGAGTGAATATTGCAACAGTGAAGAGAAGGACATCTACTGTTATAGTAAGACTTTACACAACTGTACTATGTCTTTCCATTTCTCTGTTGCAGGATTCATTACACTAGGGAGAGTGCCAAAGCTCGTGAAGATGGAGGAGGAAGGACCAGCAGAGCTGTCTAGGAAGCTATGAAGGATGGCTGTAGTAAAACCAGCTCTAGCTATGGAAATTCTGTCCAACTTGCAGTGCTTGGTAAATGTATGCACAAAAGTCCAGGTAGCTGCCTCAAGAATAGAGTTAGTATCCAAACCGTTGAATAAAGCACCAGAAGAAGCCACAGCTGTAGTAGAATTAGCCATAACAGAAGAAGGAAGGCTCCTGCCATGAAAGGAATAACAAAAAGAAATGTCTTTAGAAATCCAAGAAGAAATAGTTTGTTTGGATAGAGCCAATCCTAAGGACCTAGGATGAAAAGAAACAAAGAGCTGATCAGATTTACGAACAGTCTTACTCTTATCCAAATAAAATCTGAGTTGTCTATACACATCCAGTTTGTGCAGCACCTTCTCATTGTCAGATTGCGGAGAAGGGGAAAAAAGTGGGCAAATGAATAGACTTATTAAGAGATAACTCATTCACCACCTTGGCCATAAAAGAAGGATTAGTATGAAGGGGCACCCTGTCCTTATGAAACACCGAAAAAAGAGGACAAGCCATAAGGGCTTGAAACTCTGACACCCATCTGACAGAAGTAAGGGCTAATAGTCTTCCAAGAGCAATGCTGCAAGGTAGCTGAGGCTGCTGGCTCAAAAAGAGCCTGAGTCAGTTTTTCTAGACAAAATTAAGATCCCAGGGAGGAGGAACAGGCTTCCTGGGAGGCCTAATATGAAGGACGCCTTTAAGGAATTGTTTAGCTTCAAATCTAGAAACTAAAGGAGATAATAAAGGCAGACAAGCAGAAATAGCTGATAAGTGGACCTTGACAGAATAATAAGTCAACCCAGCATTAACCAATTCACACAGGTAAGAGAGAACCAAAGGAATATCCACAGAAAGTGGATCCAGGTTACGAGAAAGACAACAAACAGAAAAACTCTTCCATTTGGATAAGTAGGATTTCCTAGTAGTGGGTTGCCTGGCCTCATGCAGGACCCTAAGCACATCCTCAGAAAAAAGATGTCTATGTAGAATCAAAATCCTATCACCCACAATGTAAGTTGAAGAGTGGACAAGTGGGGATGGATGAGAGAATCTTTGTCTTGTGTGAATAGGTCCACCCTGTGAGGTAAATTGTCATGATTGCCCTTGGCTAAATGCAGAAGAAGAGGGAACCAATGCTGTCAAGGCCAAAAGGCATTCACCAATAAGGATTTGGGAGCATCTTGTATTTTGAACAGAATGTTTGGAATGAGGAGAAAGGGAGGAAAAGCATAAAGAAACATCCCCTTCCAAGAAGTGAGAGTGTCCACCTTTCAAACAAGAGGACCTGGGACTCTGGCACAAAATAGAGGGAGTTGTCTGTTCTGAGGGAAGGCAAAAAGATCCATTTGAGGAGTACCCCACTGGTGGACAATGTCCAGAAACACATTCCTGTGAAGAAAACATTCATGGGATTGAGTTATGGACCTGCTCAGAGAGTCTGCCACAATTTTTTGACCTGAAGGAACGTACACTGCATGAAGAGTCACCTGGAACCAGATGGCAAGTTTCCACAATAAGAGTGTCAACCAGAAAAAAAGATACGACCTTGTCCCACCTGTTTGTTGACATACCACATCACTGTGGTGTTGTCTGTAAACACCTTGAGAAGTCCTGGGGAGAAAATAGGACAAAAGGCCTGAAGAGCCAGCAGAAGATCTTTCATCTCCTTGGCGCTGATGTGATATTTCTGTTGAAGAGGCAATTAGACAAGACTCCTTGCACCTTTAGGGTCAAGCTGCTCCCCATCCCATGTCTGAGGCATCTCTGAACAGATCCTGAGAGGGAAGAGGTGGATGAAAAGGGAGCCCTGGACTGAGAGTCAACTTCTGAATCCACCACTGGAGTTCCTGCCTGAGAGAAGGGAGTAGCGGAACTAAGAAATCAAGGGGATGGGAATACTGAAGCCAAACTGACTTTAGAAACCACTGAAGTTTTCTCATGTGGAGTTTGGCAAAAGGGAGCATAGGTATAGTGGAAGCCATGAACCCCCAGAGCTCTTAGACATTCCCTTGCTGTTATATAGGTCAGAGGAAGAAGGGAACTGAAAAAAAGGAAATGAGTGTTAGGGCCTTGGGAGGAGGTAGGGAAGCCAGCATAGGAACCATCTGGATCCTTGATCCCAGAAAGACATGATCCTGAGAAGGAGTCAGAAAAGACTTTTTGAGATTTACACTGAACCCCAGGCTCTGCAGAAGGAAGATTGCAAAGTGAAGATTTTGCAACAAGATCACTGGAGGGGATGCCTGAAACAGGAGGTCATCCAAGTAGGGAAAGACTTGGATCTTAGCATGCAAAAAACAATCACAGGAGCGAAGCATTTGGTGAATATCTTTGGGGCAGTAGAAAGGCCAAAGGGCAAAACAGAGAATTGAAAATGCCAGGAAGTAACAGAGAAATTTAAAAACGTCCTGAAAAGGGGATGAATTTTGATATGGAGATAAGCATCCTTGAGATCCAGAGACACTATGTAAGCCTGAGGAAGCAAAAGAGGGAACAAAGTCTGAAGGGGCAACATTCAAAAAGAGGGAACCTTCAGAAAAAAATTTAGATGAGAGAGGTCTAAAATTGGTCTCCAAGTACCCTCTTTCCTAGGTGCCAGGAACATTCTGGAGTAAACCCCCTTCCCCCTTTGGGAAACTGGAACTTTTAGAGTAGTACCCTGAGTCAAGTAATCCGAAGAACCCCTGGAAATGACAGCTTTTCCTGAAGGGGCTGAGGAATTCCCATAAAAGGAGGAAGAGATTTCCAGACCATGAAATACCCTTGGTGGATAATGGACAAAATCCAGGAGTCCTGAGTAATTTTTACCCAAACCGGGAGAGATAGAGAAAGGTGAAAAGAAAGAGGAATATGGCTGGGAAGAATAGGATAGTCAGACAGCACCTGGTTTATCAGGAAAAGGAGACTTCTGGGGCACAGAAGTCTGACCAGCGTTAGCAGCAGGAGCTCACTTCTCACCTTTCTTGTACTTGAGAGAAGAGTGAGATTGCTTATGAACAAAAGCTGGATTATTGTGGTAATTTCTCTTAAACATGGGTTCAGGAGAAAGAAAAGCATGTTTAACTTAATGTAAAGTCTTGCCCTTATCCTGAAGGGACTTTAACAAATCAGCAGCAGCTTCACCAAACACATGTTTATCATCCAGAGGAGCATCGTCAACTTAGCCTTAATATCATCAGGCAAAGACTGAAGCCAGAGGTAAGAATATCTCAACATCAAACAAGTAATCTCCGTGGTATCCTCGAAGTCTCAAAAACAACCCACTAAAGTGTAGTGGGTCCAGAAACAAAACAGTGTAAGAAACTTCTCTGTGTGGAAGATTTTCAGTCCATATATTTCTAGTTAATCACTGTATATTAATCAGATCAGACAATAGTAGTAGAAGTAGCAAACTTAAACTCGTCTTAAGTCAAAACAAAACAAAAAATAATAATAGAAAATATATAATTGTACAGCATTGCTAAGTATTCAAAAGTAATCCAAGCAAGGCAGGCAGTCTTTTTCCAATCGAAAATCCTTTATTAAGTCAACATCACTGGCCCAAAGGCAGCAGCCCTGGAGGAAGCATCTGCTGCATCATAACTACACTTGATGAAATGACAAGACACCTTGGAGGAAGTCCCTAACAAGGAAAGGGCAGAAGTCTTCCCTTCAGAGTCTAGAAGATCAGAAATTACATGGCAGGCCTGGGAAAGAAGAGCCAACATGTACCTGGACATATGGGTCTGATAACTGACAACCCTAAAAGTTAAAGTAGCACAGGTGTAAACCTTTTTCCCTAACCTTTCCATAGTTCTGCTACCTTTGTCAGAGGCAGTAACTTTGGAGAAAGAAGCAGTTGAGCTGGCTTGTCAGACACCACCAATGGGTCAGCAGAAGGGCGCTTGTAAATAAATTAGTAGTCCTCAGGCACCCTATAAGACCTATCAGGTTTCTTGGGAGCAGAGGGCTAGTAGTTAGGAGCCTTAGAAGCATTAGAAAAGGCATCCAATAATGCAACCAGAACAGGAGATATAGCAGAAGGCCTAGGAAAATCCATCTGCAGGAGCTCATAATACCTTTTCTTCACTTGAAACCTGAGCACAATCCCATTTAAAAACCTCCATCATCATAGAGATTGTGTCCCCAAAAAAAATCCCTCAAAAGGAGTATCAGGACTAGTAAACTCATTCCCCTCAGATTCATAGTCTAAAGGAGATGGAATCTGAGCGGAGTAGGCAAGGGATTCCTCATCCAAATCCACCTCGTCCTCAGAGGAATTCTGTTCCCTGGATTTTTTAAGGAGAGTATAAGACCAAGCAGGAGCTGAAACAGAAACATCTTGAAGAGGTTTTAAAGCCATCAAAGCATTCAACAACCCCTGAGTGAAATTTTGCCATTCACTCTGTGGGTCCTTAGGAGCTGAAGTGATATACTTAGTTTCCTGCTTTTTCTTAAAGACATGCCCACCTAATGAAATGTAGAAGACTCTGACCTAGGACGGCATTAAATAATGGTAGTAGGGATCTCTTCTCTGACTGAAATTTGAGGAACAGTCCTAGGCCTCTTGAAAATAATAAGCCATGGTTCCCCCTGAACATCCAGTGCGAACATCTGCAAGGCTCCAAGGATTTGCTTAAGGTTGGATCCCCACTGGCCTCCGACACTGTCATGGCTGAAGAATCCAATGATGAAGCCGGATGAACCTCTGGGTTATCACTCACCTCAGGAAGGACGTCCACAGAGGCTGTACAGCAGAAGAATCTGGCCTAGATTTCTTGGCCTTCTTCCCGGAAGGCTGCCCCTCAGAGTGGGAAGTTCCTTCCAAAGCGTCTTTAGCTAAGAGTTTAAGATGCTGATTCTCTAGATACAATGCCAAAGAAGAAAGTGTACTACAAAGGGTCTTGCGAACAAAGACCTGACAGACTGAACAGGACGTATGGTCATGGGAAGCACCGAGGCAAATCAGGCACTGCTTGTCACAGTCTATATGGGAAATCAGTCTCCCACACTGGCATTTATCCTTCTTGGATGACATGAATCCCCTCAAGCAACAAATAATAAAAGGAAAGATAAGATACAAAAATCAGTTTGATGAAAAAGCAACAGAATGAGCATTCAGACTGAGAATCAAGAGACGGTTTTCAGACTGGCAGCAATGAAGTTCTGAGGATGGTACTCACAGATGTCACCTTTATGCTCTGTGCTACACCATGAGCATACATGTGACATATGGCGTACCTTAAAGCAACCTAAAGGCTTTGATATACTGGCCAGAAGTCATTACACCCTTGGCAGGGGATCCCCAGTGTAATGAATACTGCAAAAGTGAAATAGAAGGACATCATTCCATTACTTTGTAATATTTGTGATGCTTGCAAATTCTTAGTTTTTCTATCCCAACTGCTGACCTTCGTATAATACCAGTCCATTCCTGGACAAATATTGTACAGGAACAGATGGTATTTCGTCAGACGAGAGTATCCAAGATCTTAAGCTCAAGATTTCTTTCAGCTCAGCATTGCTGAAAACTTTTGGATTTCTAGTTATAACCATTCCTATGTCATCCCTTGCTAAGTTGCTCATGATGGTGCTGCAGTACACATTGTGAATTCAGTGGTCACAAAACTCAGATCTCCAAATCCTTCAGTGGTGGGCAGTCATGGACAATCTGTCATGCAGGTGTCAGATACTATGGATGCACGTGCCCTACGGTTCTGGGGAGTACTACATTAGGTAAATTATTCAATGTGTTTGAACCTCTTTTCAGTCTAGCTTCATGTCATAGTCATGGAGATACAGGCAGTCCTTCCCTTAGGATTACATTCCTAAGGGTATGATTGCCATTCATGCCAGCAACATGGCAGTAGAGTGGCACATCTGCAAACAAGGAGGGAGCTGTTCTTATATTCCATGCTACAAGGATATAGGAGTCTGGCAGTGGGCTAGCTGTGTGATTTTTTACCACATTTTATTGGCCAGTTACATTCCAAATGAAACCAGTTCTCTTTCAGACAGACTGAGCTTCTCTGTGTAGTGATATCTTATGAATGATCCCTCGACAATACTGTGACTCCCGTGCCCTGGCCCAGCAATCAAGGAGCCTCAATCCTCACCACTAACACCAGAGAGGGTGTCTCATATATGAGGAAAGGATAACAAGTACACACAGTAAAGTGCAATTTCCCTTAAGAGCACACACAGATCACAGTCACTCTGGGGCTGGTTGCTCCCTTGCTCTCCAGGTCCCCAATAAGACTCTCCAGTGGCACAGCTATAGGGTCCAGATCTTAGCCTAGCTGTCAAGCTAACCTCTGGTACCCTCTCTGTCCAACCAGTGCTTCATGTCTCTGCCCAAGTAGCTGACTCACACACACTTTGAGATAAGTATTTATACAACTTCACAGACACTCCTGGGAAAGGCTGACACAGATTCTCCAGCTGTGCCCCTATACCCAGACTATATGGTAGTAATTCCTGCCACCACCAGCTAATAATTATCAGCTACCCAAAGGCCCTTAAAAGTGTGTCCAGTTATTACTGTGCAATATTATTATCCAATAGTAGTGTAACTAAGCAATCAAGACTTATTGGAAGGGCTTAGTACAGGATCACTTATAAGCATGCAATGTACTCTAAAGCTTAAATTATCTCTACATAAACCAGCCACAGTTGAAAAGGTTTTAACAATATTTAATAATAAATACTAAAAACACAAGACAATACTGCTACACCACAGTGCTACTCAATAGTTCAGAGATCACACAGAAACTTAAAATAATTCTGTAGTACAGTCCTGACATAACAGAAAAATGTTTAGTCTAATATTTTCTAATTCCTAGCTATTGCTACAAGAAAACATACTTCTAAAGTAACTTACTTATGTAGAACATAAGGCAGTGCTGAGTTAGATAGTCAGACAAAAATGCTTACAGTTTCTCTCTAAGCAATAGTTTTTAAAATCACTAACAAGCATTTCTGCTGGGCCCTCCCAGATTACATCATTTTGACACATAGGTTTCCCAGTATACACATTACATCATTTTGACACTTAGCCTGGGGTTTCCAGGCCAACAGACTACATTATTTAGCAAGCTAACACCTGCTCAGGAAGCTACAACAATAAAAAACATTTCACATGTACACTCTAGTAATTATTCCTTAAGTTAAAACAATAGAAAGAATGTGCTAGTCCAAACATAATGACTCCGAGCTCTGGAGATCAAAAGAACATACAAGACATAATTTTAATTTCAAAGAACAGATGTGAAATGCTTGACTTAGTTTTCTTTACAGTAGAGGGCAATGTTGCTACATTGTTGAAACAGCATTTCTTTACATTTAAGAAATAAGCCTGTATTTTACATTTATATTTACAAATGACAGAATTATCTGCTTGATTCTATCTGGCTAGGCTGGCAGCCTTCACCCTTCTCCACCAGTCTTCACAAATACTGCCACTCACAAATTATTTAGAGTATGGGACATGGCCAAGTGTGACCTGTTGACATCTCCTGGCAGTGTCAGATGGAACAAAATTTCTCCGACTTTGCCTCCAAGAGGTTGCCCCAAGGATGTTCTCATGCAGAAAATGGCTGTTGTATTCCTTTATACTTTTCCACATTTCCTTTCATGATGAGGTTCATCAAGAAAATCAGAATCCACAAAAGTAAAGTTCTCCTGATAGCCTCCTACTGAATTTGCTAGACTGGTTTTCCTCTGCTGCATACTTACCTTTTGGAGAAGCCCTTACATTTGTATTCCAGCAAAATCCTTATTACTCATCCCTCTGGCAACATTCACCAAGACGTTTTACTCCCTCAAACTCATGTCTTGGTTTCTGTAGTTTTATTGTTAATAGTTGCTTTTTGGCTGCCAGAGTCATACAAACTGTCCGGTCTTCAAAATGCTGATCAACAGGGACCCTGGTTTTCCATTGTTTTTCCTGGGAAAAATACTGTTAAAGTCTGAATTTGGACTGTCTGAGTATTAGAAAAAAACTGAGATTTTCATGGAATTTGACATTTGCTGCTATGCTGCTAGGCACTCATTCACTACAACATGTATTTATATACGTGTGTCATTCTCTGCCAGAGCACTAATTCAATACAACCTGTATTTATATAGGTCTCTATCAGTACATTGAATGCTCAGATGAGCAAATATTAGAGGGCTGAGCCCAGAAACTCAAAAACATAGAAGCTAAAGTGGAATGGATCATCACAATGCAGGATCGTGGTGCAGTGGGTATTGGGGTTTCACTCCCTTCCCCACTATGGTGAAATCTCAGACTTGGTATATTTCATTAGCAGGGGGTGTGGGGGTGCATAGTGGCTTGCCTCCTACAAAAAGCAGGTGTTGTGTGTGTTTTCTGTTTACTCAAGCTTCCACATTCCACAAGAGCAGTAGTAACATCAACAGGATTCTGTAGCATCCATCCTCAAATGACATATGTGCAGCAGCTTCCTGGTGTTATGTCAGCACCTTTGCAAAACATTTTAAGTTGAATGCAATATTCAGTCCGGGTCCTTCTTTGGATTCACCATCATCCTGTTGATGTTCCTCAAGGGATATCCACCCACGAAAATTTATTACGGACTCCGTTATGTTGTTTTTGTAGATGATTTTCCTCCTACCAGACACAAATGTTATGTACTTATTATAATGACATTTGTCTCCTCTGGAAGACCATTATGATTATCTACTGCCCAGTAATTCAGTAAAGTGTTTCCAAACATTTGGGCTGAGATGTTTATCCTGCATCTTTGGATTGTGTTCTCATGTTATAATGCATTTGGTTGATTTTCTAAGGTACTTTAAATTTTTTATCACGTTTTTCCTTTTCCTTCCTTTCTTCAAGGCTGTTCATAATTTTATTAATGTCTACCTAATTATGGGACCCCTAGTACAAGCAATCATCATTTTATAGTTCTCCATTGGCATGCCTCCATTTTGTATGTTCTTGTGAGGTGTGCTTTCTGGAACTGCACACAGTACTGTCAGTGGGGTCTCATTAGCTGTATGCAGAGAGCGCTAAGAACTTCATATGTTCTACTGCTGATGAATTGTTCTTTGCATCCTTCTAGCCTATAAACCTTCTTTCTGCTTTCATACACAGATGTTTAGCTGTAGGTTAGCTGATACTGCCACTGTTTCCATTACAGCTGTATATTATTCTGTTTTTTTTCTAGATACTCATAGTATTGTATTAGTCAGTCATGATTTAGATCATCTCTCCAATTTAAGACCATTAGTAGAATTTCACTTCACATAAACATGTCATACATTGTGTGTAGCATTTTCTATGACGGCGTAAGATGTCTAATGCCCTCTTATTTCACATCCTAGCACTCTGCTCCTGAACTGTTCACATACATGCAGACTACCTATCTACATACACTTTAGACTACATATCTACATATGCTTCTTCATACTTTTCTACAATTTTCTTCCACTGTGCAATATGCAGTTCTCTACAGTTTTCTTCCACTATGCAATATGCAGTTTGACTACAGTTATGAAATCATTATTTTTTAGAACACATGCACTTTAGTAATAACAGTACCAGAAACAACTACAAATCATAAAATCAAGTGCAGATCATAATACAAGACCAAGATTTTCCACACTTAGCATCAAACAGTTGTGAAATCATTAGCTCATGTTTTACCGTACATTTTGTTTGTAGTCACTACCTCAGTTTCTTGACAGTCAGGGCTGTCTAGAGACTTCAAAGCTAGGTAGTACTTTAGTGAGCAATTAAATAGGTATTGCTAACTGTAATGTGTGATGCTGCATCAGAGTTAAACTGTGTGCATGGCTCCAGTTTTAACTAAGGAATTGCTCGAATACCAATCTTCATTTATTTATTGTTTACCAGGAAAGTCCAACTTGGAACAAAGCCAGTTTTCAGCAGAGGCCCAGGAAGTAACGCTCCAGATACATGTCTTTGTAACGTCAGGGGAAACCAGAGTACCTGGAAAAAACACAAATGAATGTAGGGAGGACGTGCCGACTCTGCACTGAAGGCACTCCAGTCGAGAATCGAACTGGAGAACCTCTTGCTGTGAGGTGACAATGCTACCGCTGCACCACTGTGTCATCCATATTCACGATAATTAGCTGTATTACAGCATTAGTCTTACTCATCAGACTGCAAAGTGGGACTAGTTTGAAAAAAAGAGAGAACATTTCAGATATTGCTAAATAGGTTCTACTATTATACCTCAGAACCTAACACCTCTAAGTACAGTAGCTTGGCCCTGATGACACAAAGCTACTTAGTTAAGAACACATATGTCATAATGACTGAACCCACTGTGCTGAATATTCACATATAGGTTTAGTGTAATTATAGTATTTGTACTTAATGGTTTAGAAAATCACTTGAAATACTGTAAAACTGCCATATATGAAAGAAGCACTTACTAGACTGAGTTATGAAGACTGGTATCCCACTCGGACTGCTTGACCCATCCAGTTAGCTTTTGTTAATTGCCTGGTGTATAGCATTGCAATACATCTGGTAAACCTACAGCTGTTTCCCTAGTTGCAGTCCACACGCTTCCTCCATGTACTTTATATTTCCACAGAATTTTAGTGATTACCATGGTAACAGGACATTTCCACGTATTCACATTCATACCTCTCAAACTCTTAAAGCAAGAAATCTGGACAAATCCATAAATAACTGGGGGACAAAGGCCCAAAAACAGGAACAATTTTTAAATATTGCTTTTATAAACTTAGAAAGTTGATAGAGTAACAGGCTTTGAAATAGGGTGAATTTTCTGGAGTATATGAAGCCTGAGACTTAATGTCTGTCATTGTATTCTGACTTGAATTCCGAATGATTTGCTAGAAAGCCACAACTTTATGAGAAACAGACCAAAAATATCAGGCAAAAATCTGGACAGTCTGGGGAAATCTGGACAGTTGAGAGGTATGTTCACATTGTTTCAGTAAAGATACATTTGTAAACACTTTATTATGTAAAGCTACTACAAACGTTATAGATCACAGCTTGTTCTTAACCATCCTTTATTTTCTTTTTGTATAATGGCTCCTTGTTTTGCCCTATGTTCCAGTAAATTCATCCAAAACTGTTAATGCCTATGGAAAGCTGGCATTATGGATGGTGAAGTATAAGATAAGATCATCTGCATAAAGTTAATAACTGTACTTCCTAGCAGCTCTATTGACCCTTTAGGGTATGTTGACCCCTTGACTGCTTTTGTGTAGGGTCTAATGTGCTAGCCTACTGCTCCATCATTAGTGAAAACAGCAAGTGTGCCAGGGACATTCCCACCGCGGCCCTCACAGAGTGAGAGAACTAAATGAAATTAGCAAACTGATTGAAACTTTAGCCAGGAAAACAGGCATACAGTATTTCTAGAAACTGCACAGGGACACTAAACCTCCCCAACATGACCAACAAAAACAGCCAGTTATGTCTATCAAAAAACCTGTGTATATAAAATGAAGTTCTACAACCTTTATTAACCTTATAATATGAAATTATTCACCTGCACTCTCTGTAACTACAACAATCAAAAATATCCTGATTACAGACGCATATGTCTGATTTGTAGTTTTTTTTTTCTTTTTGTTTACAAAATTACCTGACCATATCTGTACTACTTCATTCACTGGACATAGCTTTTTAGCAAAATTGTTGTGCTTGTGTTGAAATTATGAGAACTATATTTGTATTCCTCAGATCTGCTAGATAATATGTTTGAATATTAAATCTATGTGCTAAATCTGTGGTTATGGTATCTTAGGTTCATAGGTTCATAAGATGATACTAGGCTACTGGCCTGGAGGCCCTTATAAGCCTAGCCAAGAATTTCGCCCATGTTCCCACAAAGTCAGCACCTGTTTCCCATGTCCAGCAGGGACACAGGTGGAACCCCAGGGGTGTAGCTTCTGTTTCCCATCCAGTCATCCAGGTTTCTCTAAAGAGGTCTAGTAAGGTACTCTACTTGACATGGAGAGGGAGTGTATTCCACAGATAGGGGAGTCTTTGGGACACAAATCTATCCTGCCAACAAGTTCTATTAATGTCACAGACCAGTTTGAGGCCTTGTGTGCAGGTTGCGCGAGAGTGGAGTTTGACTTACGGATATTCAGCAATTCCATCAATGCTGGGTCTGAGACGGCCTTGTATGCCAGACACAGGTCACCTCTGAGCATCTGTATGAGACTGAGTAGAGGGACAGGGCTTTTAGCCTCTTTTAGCCTATCTGTATAGGATAGGTGTTTGAGACCCTGAATATTCCTGGTGAGGAACCTCTGCGGTCTCTCCAGCTGCTGCATGTACTTGGCAAGGTATATGCTGAAGGGGGCATTGTACTTAATAATGGGTCTGATAAGGAAAGACTAAGGGATGTTGTGACCTCCTTGTTCCTGGATGAAATACCTTTACTTATGAGGTGGGCCATGTAGAAAGTCTCCTGTACAATGGAGGCAATATGGTGGTCAAAAGTCAGGTTGCTATAACCTGAGCGGCGAAGTCCCTCACGACTGATTGCATGCTTAGTACATTGTTATTAATGTGGTAATAAGTGGGGGCACCATTTTCCCCAAAAGGGATAATTATGCATTTATTGGCGTTCAGTTTGAGGCCATCCTTCTGGCACCAGTCATTAGTTTGAGTAAGACCCTCTTGTAGGATGGTCACATCACTAGGGGAATTTAAGACATCACCTAGCTTGCAGTCATCTGCAAACTTGGTCAGCCACAGACCACTGGCTTTGGCTTGTACCTTAGAAAAGAATATCCCAAACAGAAGAGGCATCAAGACTGATCCTTGGGGTACACAGCTTGTTACAGGTCTACTACTAGAAGTGGCTTCCCCTATTTTGACTGAGTGGGTTCTATCAGTGATCCAGCTATCCATCTAGTAACATACAGGTTGATGCCTAGCTGGGAGAGTTTATCTGTTTTTCCTGAGTAGGGAATAGTGTTGAAGGCTTTGGCTAGGTCAAGGTAGGCAATGTGCACCTTCATGGCTCTGGTGACTGTTTCAAAGAAGTCGACCAAGTTTAACAGCCATGATCTCCCTTGGACAAAACCAAACTGCATGGGGTCAAACATATGGAGGTTGCCAATGTCCTTGTTTATAAGGTTCATGATAACGTGTTCCACGGCCTTGCAGATCAGGCTAGTTATGCTGATGGCCCTATAACTGGCTGGGCCGGTAGACACTCCACCTTTGTGTAGAAGTATGACAGTGGCTGTCCTCCATTCAGCTGGGACAAAGCCAGTGCTCAGGCTTTGGTTGAACAGGGTGACTAATGGTGCTGTGAGCTCATACCTGAGTTCATGTAGGACACAGTCAGAGATGTTGTCTGGTCCCATGGAGGTTGTATTTTTTGCCTTTGATAGGGCATTAAAGACCTGCTCCCTGGTGATGAGGGGAGGGGGTCAGGTGCTGGGGATGTCTTAGTTTACTGATGGGGGGACAGGGAGGTGAAGTTTTCACTGAACCTGTCTGTCAGTAGGTTGGCTATATCTGTGGCACTTGTGTATGTGGTGTTCTTGACCACCAGTTCAGAGCAGATTTGGTTGTTACCTTTGAGATTTTGGATGTATGTGAAGAAGGCCTTGTGATTGTTCTGAGTGGATATGGCCAATTTGGACTTGAAGTTAGCCTTAGAGGATTTCACCAGTGACCTTATTTGCTTATTTAGACAAAAGAGAGTTTGCTTCCAACTTGGCATCTGCTCCTTCTTGGTTCTAGACAGTAATTTATTTCTTTTTGTTATAGAGTTTGTTTATTGCTGCTGTCCACCAGACAGGTTTACTCTTCCTTGAGGAAGATGATTTGGCCCTGCCAGGTATTGCTGAGTCCATGCAGCTATGTAGGTGCTCATATAGTTTTTTGGTGTAGGCTTGGACATTAGTGCTAGTTCCAACTGAAGGGACGGTGGCTGTGAATCTGCTTATACCTTCTCTCAGGAGGTTGTAGCCATCCTTGGAAAAGTTATTTTTGTTTGTACCTGGCAAAGTGCGTGTGTGGGGGGGCATGGAAGATGGTGACTTCAAAAGTGATCACTTTATGATCAGATCTTACCAAGGAGGGTGACACTGTAGTGGTGCTACAGTGGCTACTCATGTTGGTCAGTACTAGGTCTGGGATACTTTCATGTGTCGTGGGGCTGTCAGCCAACTAATCCAATGCTTTGGCATTGACGAAGTGAGAAATCACTGGGCATTCGTGTTTGGGCTAGAATAGGTCTTCCACTCTATGGCTGAATAGTTAAAGTCACCCAGGATCTGGGTAGAAGGTTGAATCTTGACGGATTCAAGTAGGTCCAGATAGGTGGAGTGGGTGTCCTGAGTGATGGTTGGGGGTCTGTAGCTAGCTATGATTTGAATAGGTGTTTTGTCAATAGTTAACTGCACCTAGAGTGTCTCCTGTGCGTCATACTGTTTGACTAGACTGGAGGTGTGTATGTCTTTCAAAAGTATAGAAACTCCACCTCCTTTGGCTTTGTAGCCCTCCATTTGGGGTCTGAAAGTATGGTAGGATGAATAACCTGGTAAGGCTGGGGTGCTAACCGCAGCTTTGAACCAGGTTTCAGTGACTGCACAAATTTCAGCATCTTCCAGGGTGAGGGATGCTTGCAATGAGTGCAGTTTCAAGTTAAGACTCCAAGCATTTAGCAGCATGACGTTCAAATTTCATTTAGAAGAATTTTTCACGTTGGTAATTTTGTCCTCATGACCTGCCTAAAAAAGGCACTATGGTGGAGGCAAGAGCCTTTGCCAGAAGCCTGAAGCCCAGGGGGAGACAGATGAAGGCCATCTCTGACAAAGAATCGTGGTCTGTCAGTCATGTCCTTCCAGGCTGTCAGGTACTGGAGCCCCTTGGAATGACACCATAAACTAAGCCAATTGTTAAAGTCAATCATTTTCTGTTTGTATTGCGGCATCATTTTGGGTGATGGTAGGATGCTGCTTAAGGCTAGGGACATACCTACCTGGGACACATATTCAGCGAGCTCAATCATGTGTCTCTTCATATAGTCCAGAGAGGTACAGCTCAAGTCATTCACACCAACATGGAATATGACAGAGTCGTAACAGTACCTGTTGTTGAGAGACCTGCGTGCATGCGTGATATGGCAAATTCTAGCACCTGACAAACAACTTACCGTGACTTTCTCCTTGTCTAGCCTGGTAAGGGGCACATCTGTGTGTCTCACGATAAAGTCTCCTATGACTAGTATGTTGGGTTTGTGGCTGGGCCTTAGAGGCTGTGAGACATAGGCGTGTGTACTATGTGTGGTGCTTGATGCTGTGGGTTGTGATGTGTGTGTGTGTTTTTGCCACGGAGGTCACTTTTGTTTAGGTATGTTTTTGTTGAGAACTTCCACATATGTGGGAGTGTGTTGTACAGGTGTCAGTGGTGTTAGACATATGGCGTTTTTAGTGTTTCTGCAGACAGCCTTCTGAGTGCCAGATGTACTGTCTTGTGATTCAGACAGCAAGGATTGTAGGTTCTTAATGTAATTGCATCTCTCACATGTTGTGTTCTTAGGTGGCAGTAGTAGAGGCTTGTCCGTGTACATGAGATAGTTGCTACACTGCCTCAGGATGCTCGTATCAACCAGATTAGCAGGAAAAACCATAGGAAATTGTCCATCCATGGTTGTCAGAATCTGTGGAAGAGAGGTCAGTGATAGTAGAGTGGGTACTATCTGAGGAGAGTACCTATAGTTGTGGGTAGGACTGGATAAAATCAATACAGTAGCTGCAAGGGAGGGCCTCACTTACACAGGAGTGCTGGTAAAGGGAAAAATGCAGCTGAGATACTTCCCAGAGGGGTTAAAGCAGTGGAGCGGCACTGTGAGACACACAAACAAGAGCAAACCCATTCAAACGAGGGGTTCAAATATAAAAAAGAAAGTAAAATAGAACCACTGGAATTGACCAATCAACCCTTGTCCCTGAGATCTTAGCCAAACACCCTGTGCCAGACCAGTTCCAACCAGTTCACTTACTCCCACTAAGTGCAGGTAGGCCCTAGCCAACACAAGATGGTGTAGCAGGAAAAACAGGAGTCATATGAACAGATATGGATCAGACTATGCTAAAGATATTTAACCTCTGTTTAGGTTAATTTAACATGGGAGAACAGATACACACCGATATAACAGCAGAACAGTTCACACTCAGTTAAGCAGTTTAACAGTAAAACAGTGAAAAAATACAGTGCAGATGTAATACAAGTTAATAAAACAGCACAGTTAATAAAATACAAGTGCAATATGTGTAAGATAAATTGAAAAATGCCACTTAGATTTGTAGAGTCTCTCAGCAGCTTAAGGTATTCCCCTTAATCTGAGGTGTAGTGATTTTTGAATTAAAATATACATATATACACATACAGATAGATGTAGATATAGCTGTAGATATAGCTAGATCTACACATATATTAGGGGTAGGGGAGCAAGTAGGAGTCGGAGACAAAGCCCACTACAGAAGCTTGTTAATTGCATTGTAGTAAGTTTTGATAGCTACTGTATTTTTTTTTTTCAATTTTCACTTTTTTCATTGTTTTGTTGCTCATAATTATGGGTCTCACACTTTAAGTAGAACAGAGAGCCAGAATTACTTTCTTCATGTTTTATGTGTACACAATGTTAATAGCTTATTTTAGCAGTAATCCGTGGCTGGGTGTGGATAATGCAGGCTTTATCCACGGCTGGCATAGTTTGATTGTGAGAGTGAAGCCAAAGTGATTAAACGATGCCATCTGTAGGTAAATCCTGTGTTACATACACATAGGAGTTGATCATTGCCGTTATACAATGACATTATTTAAGAAAAAAAAAAGTCTAAATAAAACCATTGCACAAATGGGCATTAGTGTTCTTCCCCTGACTGTTAGTAGACTGGGGCATGTAGGATGTATACTCACGCACTAAACCAATATGTGCTAGTGCGTGCACAGGGCATTGAAGATTCCTTTTTGTTTTTAAGATATTGAGAAATCCCTGCTAGTGCTTCTGTGCAGAGTCTGCATTTTTTTTTATTTTGTTCAGGTGCTGCAATTTCCATGGAGGTGAATTCTGTGAAAAATCTACATGTCCCTTGAATTAGTTACTTGGGGCTCATATAATCCATGATTTCTGAGTTATTTTATTTTTGAATTATAATTTTGTTATTCTGCTCCAGGGACAGTTTATTGGTATGTGGTAGTGTGGGGAGTTTTTTTTTTTTTTTTAATCAGTTAACCGTGCCCAGTTACCAGGAGTAAATGAGTTTTAGTCACTTTTTTGGTGGGAGATAGTGAATTAGCATTGGGCACACTGATTGGTCTGTCCAATTAATATGCACATTTTTTAATAATAAAAAAGCTTAAATGTTTGAAAAAGAATGATGCACTGCTTTTAAAGTGAGGTACGACATAATGAAAGTTATATTGTCTATTTCCTTCAGTATTAGCATTTACAAAGAAATAACATTAACAATGCTGATACCGAAGAAATGCTGTTAATTTGCCATAGTGCTGCTGCTCATCATTATTATTATTATTATTATTATTATTATTATTATTATTACAGTGGCACAAAGCTGTGCGTGTGTACTGGTATAGTTTTTGTGTGGGAGTATAGTAAAAAAATGAAATATGTCCTGGTTTGAATTAGTTTATTTTGTAATGACTGAAAAGTAGCTATGTAGCTACTTAACTGGAGAAACTCAATGTTGGTACCGAATAAATGCTGGGGCTCATTTCTATTGGTAATGCCCGATTTGCAAATGACACTCTAATTGAATTGTTCAATCAACATGCACATTTTGGAATATAAATGACCCTTTATTGTATAATTTGTTATAGCCACATGAAACTGTGACAGAACTTGAGATTGTACATGTACTACTTCTAAAAATATGATTACACAGAAACTGGCTGGACTTTCATGTTCAGCCATTCCTTCTACTTTTCCTTTCCCTTCTAATCCTCCCAGTCAAGTCTGTAAAATTAAATGCTTTAACAATGATCATTAAAAAGTAAATGTGTACATATATGCATCTATATCTATCTATATTTAATCTAGATATCTATCTTATATATATATATATATATATATATATATATATATATATGTGTGTGTGTGTGTGTGTGTGTGTATTTGTGTGGATATTATGAAGGGTGTATTTTCTGATGATTTGTATAAAAAGAAGTTGTTATATAAAGAATTTTTTTTTCATTTTGAAATATGACACTTTATTTCCTCAGGGTCTGAATGTGGAATGTAACTGGAGGCTTCTTATCTGATGAGAAAGTAGTATTAAGTATTTTTTAATGTTTATTGATTAATTGGTTTAGACTGCTTGTTTAATTGTTAGATGTATTAGGGTATTTAAACTGTGTAAGTTATGTGATGTTTTATACTCCTTGAAGGTGGTTGCTGAAGCACTAGAGGTGAAATAAACTGGTGTTTTAAGTGGATTCTTCGTCTGTGGTCTTCAGTTTTATCTTTTCTTTTTGGTTCGTGCAGTACTAGGCTAATGGCCCTGGGGCCCTTACAAGCCTAGCTAAGAGTTTAGCCCCCCAAAAAGAAACCTCAGTCAGCAGCTGTCACCCCTGTCAGTGAGGGACAAAGGTGCAACCCCTGGGACAAATGTGTGGTTTCCCATCCACTCATCAAGGTTGCTCTTGAAGAGGGTCAGCGAGGTACTCTGTTTGACATATATGGGAAGTCTATTCCAGAGATGCCTCTGTGAGACAAACCTGTCTCTCCAGCAGGTTTTGTTATGTCACATATTAGATTTAGGCCTTTCAAGCAGGTAATGCATGAGGAGTTTGACTTATGGATATGGAGCATCTCTAGTAGGGCAGGGTCTGATATTGCCTTGTAGGGAGACACAGATCACCTCTGAGCAATCTGTACAATACCAAGTAGAGTGATTTGAGCCTGTCTGCCTAGGACAGGTGTTGGAGGCCATGGGTTCGTTTTGTGAGGTATTTCTGTGACCTTTCCAGTTGGTGCAGGTGTTTGGAGAGGTACATACCAAATGGGGCGTTATCATACCTCTCAATCTGGAAACATCAAAAATCTGGGCAAGGCCCATGAAAAATAGGTACAAATCTGTACGCTGATTAACATCTAATTTGCATACGTAATTACGTAACCGCACACATGCCAATGGAATTGTGAGATATTAACTTTCAAATGCAAACTGAAGGACAGACAACCAAAATATGGCACCACTGACCCCCTGCAGCCATTCCAATGTCCCATTACCTGGCGATTTCACCCCATTTACCATAAACACTAATGTGTGCATACTGCTTTATTTCTACAATGATTATTTGGATTTTATTTTGACATCTGCTAAACAAAGCAATACTGTCTCAATGAAAATAGACTTGGCATTAAAACTTATCTGGCCTTGAAACTCATTAATTGAAATAGCATTGAAACCCACACCACAGCCAAAGAAAATGCATCTGCTCAGTGGTGGATAAAGATTATCTTTGGGCCGTTTTCAAATCATTGGCCCCTTGCACACAAAACAAGAAACATATATGTGTTCTTTTCTTTGATACACCTTCCTGACTTTATTAAGTTATATTCCTTGTATAATACAACACACTTGTTAGAGCGCATTTTAAATTTATTATTTGAACATTTTTCCAGTAGGCTGTACTGTAGGCAATGAAACAAAGTGCATTAACCAATAATGACAAAACTGCCCAATTCAGAACATTTCCATCATAAAAGTCTACTGCCACAACCACACTATAAATAGAATGACAGTAGTATAAGCCATAGGTATTTTGCACACCTTCTCGCACTTATTTTCAAGTTCAGTTTTTTTTTGGGGGGGGGGGGCAAAAGGTCAAAAACCAGGGACACATTTTAAACATTGGTTGTGTAATTTTGGAAAGTTGCTAGAACAAAGTGTTGTTACCACCATGTATGTCACTGGCAATACTTGAACCCAAGACCCTATACACTACAGTCAGAGCAACATGCCACTATGCCAAATCAGCAGTTTCCTAAACAATAGGAAGACTGAAACTTACTGGCTATCATTTAGTTAATTCAGTTCTCACTTATCACCATAGCTCTCAACCCCTTAGCACAAAACAACTGGACAAAGCCAATAATGGGGGAATACAAATTCTGTTCTTACTTCCCACCATAGCTCTACTCAACTCTTAGCACAACAAATCTAGACAAAGCTCAGAAATCGTGGTGGCTAGGGACTTTAGGCTCTTTTAGGGTTTGAGCCTGAAATACCTCTAACCACCAGGTGTATTACATGGGGGCATTTTCACACACACACACACACACACACACACACACACACACACACACACACACACACACACATATACACACACATTAACCCATACCAAAATGAGCATCCAAATCAAATGGAGTGCTGCTGTTAATGTAATCCAAAATGAGTGTCCAAATGAAATGAAGTGCTGCAGTAAATTTCCGTCGCTCGCTGTCCAAATCAAAATGAATGGCCTGCTGTTAATTCCTTGTTTCAAATTGAGTGAGATTTCCCACTGGCATTTGCAGCCAGACCAGCTGGAAATGACAACATGAGCTCATTGAGCTCAATTCCGGCTGGCTGGTAGCTCTGACGCAGCTGATGTCATCGCGCACGTGATGATGTCAGCCCCGACAGCGTAGTATTGAAAAAAATAAATGAAAGAAATTGGAAATGAAGGGGTGCCACTTGAGAATCATGGCACCCCTTCATTTGGTCCCCAAAACTTGGTAAAAAATGAGTAATTCAATATGGTTGAGAGGTATGGGCGTTATACTGAATTATAGGCCTAATGAGGGAGGAGTACAGAGAGGTAATAACGTTCGTTTTTCTGGATGCAATCCCTTTACTTATGAGATGAACCAAGTAAAAGGCTTTTCTGATCACTACTGTTACATGATGGTCAAATGTGAGATTCTTGTCAACCTGAGTGCCCAGGTCTCTCACCACAGGTTGTGTGCTAAGGGGCTTGGCACTGACTAGATAGGGATTTACACCAAGTTGAGTTAGCTTTTCTTTGATGCCCGAGTGCGAGATTATGTCAAAGGCCTTGGCCAAGTCAAGGTAAGCTGTATGTACTGACTTTCCCTCATCCAGGGCCTTGGTGACAGTCTCAAAGAAGTCAACCAGGTTCAACAGGCAAGATATGCCCATGATGAATCAGAAATGGGTGGGGTCAAGTGCTTGGAGATTACCTATGTCCTTCTTTATGGGATCCATAATAATATGCTCCATGGCTTTACAGATTAGACTTGTCAAGCTAATGGGGTGATAGTTTCCCAGGTCAGTAGTGGCACCACCTTTGTGCAAGGAGATGACAATGGCAGTTCTCTACTCTGCTGGAATGAAGCCTGTAATTAGGCTGTGGTTGAATCAGGTTCTGAGTGGCAAAGCTAGTTCTTGCTGGAGATGGCGCAAAATACAGCCTAGGATACTATCAGGTCCCATGGAGGCTGTGTTCTTTTCCTTGGATAGGGCCTTTAAAACTTGATCTGCGGAGATGTGAGGTGCGGGACAAGTACTGGGGTTGTTGAATGGGCCTTTGGGGGGATAGAGGGTGACATTTGCACTGAACCTATCAGCTAGCAGGTTGGCTAAGTCAACAGGATCAGTGTAAGTGGTACCATTAAGTACTAATTCGGAACAAACCTGGGATTTGCCATGGAAGTTCCTGATATAGCTGAAGAAGGCTTTGTGGTTTCCTTTTGTTTTGGAGGCTAGTTTCAATTCATAATTGCCTTTGGAGGTTTTCACTAGTGATCTAATTTGCTTGTTGAGGCTGAGGAGGGAGTTTTTCCAATTTGGAATTTGTTCCTTTTTACCCCTGGACAACAGTTTCTTCCTTTTATTGTAAAGCGTGTTGATAGAGGATGTCCACCAGACAGGCTTGTGTTTCCTTGAGGTTTTAGTTCTGTTGGGTATTCCTGAGTCCATGCAGTTGTACAGGTGCTTATCTACTGCATTGGTGTACTGTTCAGCATAGTTGTCTGCATCATCTGATGGGGACAGTGGTGTGAAGCTACTGATACCATCCCTTAGGAGGTTGTAGTCAGCTTTTGAGAAGCTTTTTAGTGTGGTTATGACTGGGGGGGAGGTTGGGTGGGATAGAAACTTTGAATGAGACAGACCGATATTCTGATCTCATCAGGGCAGAACATACTATGGGACTGGTGCAGTGGTCACCCATGTTGGTGAGAGCCAAGTCCAGAATGTTATCTCCCCTTTTGGTGGATGAGACGAGCTGGTCTAGTGCGTTAGAACTGATGAAGTCAAGGAATCATTGGGTGAGTGAATGAATGCAGGAATACTTCACTCAGTCTATGGTAGGTAGTTGAAGTCACCAAGGATCAGGGAGTTAGGGGCTACCTTGATGTAGTGAAGTAGGTCTAGGTAGGAGGAGTGGGTGCCCTGAGTCATGGGGGGGGGTCTATAGCTGGCTATAACTTCGATGGGTGTCTTGCCAACTGTCAGTTGCACCTGGAGTAATTCCAGTAGTCATGCTGGCAAAGCAGGCTGGAGATGTACCTGTCCTTAATGAAGATAAAGACTCCACCACCCTTAGTTTTTCCAACCTCATTTTGGGGTCGGAAAGTGTGGCATGAGTTATAGCCTGGTAAGGCAGGGGTGCTCTCTGCAGCCCTGAACCAAGTTTCCGTGACCGCACAGACATCAGCATCTTCCAGTGTGATGAGAGCCTCTAGCAAATGCATTTTCAGGTTAAGGCTCCTTGCGTTAAGCAACATGATCTTCAGTTTACTTTTTGACAGATGTTTTATGTTGGAAGATTTGTCTTTGGGACATAGCCTAAAAGAGGCACAGTGGGGAAGGCAAGAACCTTGGCCAGGATCCGGAACCCCAGGGTTGACAGGAGGAGGCCATATCTGGCAAAGCATAGAGGCCTGTCAACCATGTCATCCCAGGCAGAGAGATACTGGATCCCCTTGGAAAGATGCCAGAAACTAAGGCAATTGTTGAAGTCAATTATTTTTTGTTGATATTGTGGTATCATTCTTGTTGAAGGTAGGATGCTGCTTAGGGCTAGGGTCATACCTGCATGGGACACATACTCTGAGAGCTCAATCATATATCTCTTCATATAGTCTAGGGAGGTACGTCTCAAGTTATTCACACCAACACGGACAATGGCAGAGTCATATTTGTACCTGTTGTGGAAAGACTTAAGTGTGTGCATGATGTGGAAGATTCTGGCACCTGACAGACAACTGACCATGACCTACTTCTTGTTGACTCTGGTGAGAGGGACATCAGTATGTCTCACTAGTGAGTCGGCAATGACTAGTATGTTTGGTTTATTGTTATGCCTTAGGGGCTGTGTTTGTTTATTGTTACGCCTAATGGGCTGTGTTTGTGAGACACTTGTGTGTTGTCTACTGTATGTGATGTGTTTGGTGTTATGTGTGGAGTGTTTCTGAGTGTGTTTTGGGGGTCTCTGTTATCTAGGTAAGTTTTTATTGAGTACCCCTGCATAGGTGGGTGTATGTTGTGCTTGCCTATGTGATGTGGGTGGTGTGGTGTTTGTGTTGGCAGTCTCCACTTTGTCAGGAGTACTGACTGTATTGCACGAGAGAGCATGGATTCCAGGTTACTGATGTAGATACATTTCTCGCAAGTAAAGGAATTATGTGCTAGGAGAAGAAGACTGTTTGTGAACATGAGGCAGTTGGTACACTGTCTCAGTATGTCCATGTCAACCAGGCTGGCAGGAAAAACTGACAGGAATTGTCCCAACATAGTGTTCTGAATACTTGGTGGACTTATGGGGAGCAGGTTTTGATAAGGGTTTGTCCACAAGAGAGTAGACCACAAAAACCTTAAATGTAAAATTACTGGCCTGAAGCACAAGTGCTAAAACTAAAACTAAGATGCTTAGAATACCAGATAAATCTAATCAGGGTACTAACAAGCAAGCAGCAATAAATGCAGAGTAAGAGCACTTGAACACTTAAGAGCACACAGAACAGCAAAATAAGGTAATAAAGTAGACAGAACACAGCTACAGTAAAAGCAGCTGAATAAAGTGTAACACTTTTTTTTATCAAGTGGAGAGGAAGGAAACAGAACAAGACTAAGAGACTAAGGGGGTTGTCCTTCCCAAATGCTCTCTCTGTGCACAGTGGATAGAGCTGATGAGATGGGACTGATTGGAGTGTCTGAAATCAAAGAAGCAAGGGGGTAGTCCTTCCCAAATGATCTAATTGTACTCAGTTGAGTGAGCAAATGAGATGGGTCCGGGAGGAGTGTCCAAACACAAATTTACAGCAGGGGCAGGCATTTCCAAAGCCACCAAGTTTAAGACTACAACAGCACTAGGGACGGAAGATGGGAAATAAACTGCATACAGAGAGAGAGAGAGAGACCACAATTTTCAATTAATACTCAATAAAACAAATAAATAATTGCAGTACAGTTTTGTTAACTATCACTGAAACAATGCAAGTGCAAAAAAGTATACTTTAATCAGCTTGTATGTCCAGATGGTAGAAGATCAGTCACCGGCAGAACACAGTCCTGCAGTAAACAAGATCAGGGTGGAGTGGTGAATGTGTAAACTTAACATAAGTTGAAGCTAGATGTTTAAGCTAATACAATAATAAAAATAAACATCGCTACATTAAACTAATATGCCCTTCCCACTGGAAACCCCTGCTTATTTCCCCGGCTGTCTTCTATATATTCTACTGTTGCTTCTTTTAGAAGTGATGCTATAATTTAGTACTGGTGAAGTCACATTGAAGGGCATTAGTTTCCACCTCCTGCTTTGCTGTTACTATTAAATCATTCATATCTAGCAGATATGGAATATCAGACTTCTGACAAACCACCTACATCACTAGATTCATTGGCTTTTTTTTCTAAAAATTAAAGTAAAAAGCATAAACCACACAAATAGAAATAACTTTTAATTATTAAATGCTGTTGTGATGGACAGCTGTTATGAGTCTTAATTTATAACTACTACCCACAGAAATGTAATGGCATAGGTTTGTAAAATCCCACCCAGTGCCACCAACAAGTAAATGCCAACAGGAGTCTCATGATTCACACCACTGCACCAAATTAAACTGTGGCACTAAACAAATTAAAGTATATAAAAGACAAAAAAAAATATTTAAGCAACTGGATGAGTGAAGGTTGACCATAAAAACCTGTAGGAAATATGTACTGTTGCTATGGGCCCACATTATCCACTCCCAAATAGAGTCGATCAAGAACCGTGGGAGATTGGCATAAAGGCTAAGGTATTTACCTTAAAGATGCAAGGTACAGGGTCTAATTCTCACATGAGGTAGTTGGCTAGGCTTAAAATGTCCCATAAGGGCAGTTAGCCTAGTATGAACCTATGAACACTATGAACAACCACAAAGCATAATTATAGGCGCTGGCTTCCTTGGTCCGTTTCCCTCTTTGCCTTGACTTCAGTACCACAGCAGTGTAAGATTATCTACACTTGCTGTAGTTTGAATAAACTGTTATGTTCACTAGCCTACTCTTAAAATGAGTTTGAGTATATGCAGGTGTGTATGTATGTGAACATAGCAGCTTATGTATGTGAACATAAGCTGTTATGTTCACATACATACACACCTGCATATACTCACACTCATTTCAATAGTAGGATAGTAATACCTGTCACTCATCCCTCTCTAACATAGATGACAAGCAGGTAGGGTATCTCGTTTAGATGCTTTAGCACATAGAAACACATCAGGATGGATGGCAGCATCATAAAATATAAACAAACTGGTTAATAGACAGACTTTGCATACATACATGCTACATGCTTACATCTCAAAAGCTTATTACAAAATGGCAGTCGGGCTTGCACATGCTCAGTATTTATACACTTGTGCAAGCCCTTGGATAGCTTGTTAAAGATACATGCACACATATTGATCTACATCCTCCCTCTTAAAAAGGTGTTGCCCTTTGTAAAAACAATGTTAGAGTTAAACACGCATTACTATAGACAATAGAAACAAAACACAATGTTCATGTCCAAGTTGCCGTGTATCTGCTACATGGTTTGGAGATACAACCAGATGTCGTAACATAACAATATTTACTCAATTTAGCAACAGGGATGGTCTTCGGTGATCAACTCGTATCAGCAACTTCTGGATTTGTCACAGGAACATGAATATTCTCTAGAACTTCCTAAGGAATTGGAACACCGGACAACTCACTCTGAAATGAATCTTTCTCACAGGCTATGTGATGTGGTATAGGCTCAGACACCAGTCTCAAATGTTTCTGATTCTGTCTAAACTCTGTTCCTTGTGATTCCACAGTGTATGATCTCTGGTCTAGGCAAATATTTTTCATGACTTCAACCTGATCATAACCTCTGGATGTTTGCATCCTTACCACTTCTCCTTCTCATAATTGATTGAGTGGTTTGCTGGTCTTATCGTAGCAGGACATCTGGGTTAGAAATTTCTTCAACAGATTGGCTTTCACTGACCTGTTCTTGACACATGGAACCAACAGTTGACTACTTATAGGTTCATAGGTTCATACGTAGGTACTAGGCTATCTGCCCGAAGGCATTTATAAGCCTAGCCGGAATGTGTTGGCTTTTGCCGCCCCCTTAGATTAGTTCCCTGTGCCTCTGTCCAGCAGAGCCATTGAAGTAATCCCTGGGGTAAATTTTCTGTTTTCCATCTACTCATCAAGGTTTCTCTTGAAGAGGGTTAGCGAGGAGCTCTGCCTAATGTAGATTGGAATCTTGTTCCAGAGCATGGGAAGTCTCTGGGACAGGAATCTCTCCCTCCAGCACATCCTATTTATTGTTGTGGTGAGGTTTAGATCCCTGGAGCATGTGGCTCAAGGGGATATGGTTTTCTTTAGGTGGAGCATGTCCATCAATTCTGGGTTGGACATGGCCTTGTATGTCAGACAGAGATCACCTCTGAGTAGGCGGTATGCAACTGAGTACAGCTGGAGTTTCTTCAGTCAAGCTGCATAGGGCATCTGCTTGAGGCCAGTGATCCTCTTGGTGAGGTACTTCTGTGGTCTTTCCAGTTATTGCAGGTGTCTTGTAAGGTACATCCCAAATGGGGCATTGTACTCTATGATGGGTCTGATGAGTGATGCATAGAAGGGTCCAATGACCTCATTCGATCTGGATGCAAACCCTTTTGTGATTAGGTGGGCCACATAGAAGGATTTTCTAACCACTTTGGCAATGTGATTATCAAAGGAGAGGTAACTGTCTACTTGGGTCCCCAGATCCCTTATTACATCTTCTGTATTTAGGGGGCTACCACCTATGTGGTAGTTTATGGGTACTTTGTTTTTTCCAAAGGGGATGACTATGCACTTTTTGGAATTTAGCTTGAGGCCATGGTTTTGACATCAGGTATCTTTCTCAGTGAGACCCTTTTGGAGGATGTCTGTGACAGCCGGAGAGTCAGTTATTGCCCCTAGTTTGCAGGCTGGTGAGCTTGTCTGTAATACCTCAGTGGGGAATGGTGTCGAAGGCCTTTGCAAGGTCTAGGTAAGCTGTGTGGACCACCTTTCCCTCTTCTATAGCCTTGGTAACTGTCTCAAAGAAGTCCACCAGGTTTAGGAGGCATGATCTGCCCTTAACAAAGCCAAACTGGGTAGGGTCCAGTGTTTGGAGATTTCCAATGTCTTTGTTAATGAGATCCATGATGATGATGCGCTCCATAGCTTTGCAGACCAAGCTAGTCAGGCTTATAGGGTGATAGTTCCCGTGGACTGTTGTGGCTCCACCTTTGTGGAGTGGAATAACCATTGCTGTGTGCCTTTCTGTGGGCATGTAGCCTGTTAAGAGGCCGAGTTTAAACAGTGTGTTTAGGTGAGGGGTTAGTTCATCTTTGAGCTCGTGTAGGATGCAACCTGAGACACCATCCTGTCCCATTGATGCTGTGTTTTTGGCTTTGGAGAGGGCTGCTTTAACTGGTTTACTATTGTTTGTGCAAACAACATTCTATTGGCTGCAATGTGCCGAAAAACAGAATGTTGAACGCACAACCAGTTTTGCAACATATAGTCGACTCCACTTATGCGAATGCACAACTGTATTCGCATAAGTAGAAATCGACTATCTGCACGGAGATCGCTGTACAGTGGGGAGTGGAAATTAATCCACATCCCCACTGTAGTGCGATCTCGGAGTTAGAATATATAAGTAGGGGGGTGTTGGGGTGCAGGGGGGCTTGCCCCCCTGCAAAAACATGATAGCTGTATAGGAGTTTGATTTACATCAGCTCCTATATGGCTATAATGTGGTGGTTTCAACAACAATGTCGAACCAAATGCGTCGAGCATTTGGCTCGACATTGTGAACGGTAGTTATTTGTACTTTCGGTATTACCATTCATTTATTTGAATGGATAATGTTTTTCCGTTCGAATAAACAATAGTAAACCATTTTAACCTGAGTGTCTGTGATTTCAGGGGCACTATATTCTTCTGGTATAGTTGTGGGCCCTTTAGTGGGCGAGAGGGGGGGGTGAAGTTTGCACTGAACCTGTCTGCCAGGATGTTGGCTATATCGGTCGGTTCAGTGTATTTTGTGCCATTCTGCACTAACTCCGAGCAGATCTGAGAATTGCCACTTAGATTCTTGACATAGCTAAAGAATGCCTTGTGGTTATCTTTGGAGTCCATGGCAATTTTTCTTTCGAAGCTAGCCATGTATGATATTATGAGGGAACGTAGTTTCTTGCTGATACTGATTAAGGATATCTTCCCTTCTTGGGATTTTACTCTTTTCTGTACTAGTTTCCTCCTTCTATTGTATAGCTTGTTTATGGCAGGGGTCTACCAGACTGGTTTCCTTTTCTTGGAGGAGTGAGTCTTGGTTTTGTTTGGGATAGCACGATCCATGCATTCTTGTAGGTGCCCGTAGAGTGCATTAGTAAAGGATTTTGCAGCTTGGGCAGCGTTATCCTTTAGCATGGGGGCTTTGAAACTTCCCACCTTGGTCTTAAGTAACGTGAAGTTTGTTTTCGAAAAGTTTTTCACGGTTGTTTCTTTGACCAGGGGTGGTGGCGGAATGTGGATATCCAGACTGATTAGTTTATGGTCAGATCTAACCAGCGAGGGGTTGACCTACGGTGTGGAGCACTGGTCGCCCATGTTGATGATGACCAGGTACAATATGCTGTCACCTCTTGTGGGGGTGTTGACCAGTTGATCCAGGGCGTTTGAGTTTATAAATTTTAGGAAATGTTGGACAAGGGAGTTTGTTCTTGAGTAGTTTTCCCAGTTAATGTTTTGGTAATTGAAATCACCCAATATCAGGGTGTTTGGTAGAACCTTTGTTTCCCAGTGTTTCCAGGAATTCGGAGTGGGGGTCCTGGGACATGGTGGGTGATCTATAGCAAGCTATAATTTGAATAGCAGTTTTGCCCGTTGTTAGTTGCATGTGGATGATCCCTGAAGCATCGTGTTGTGCCGCTAACCTAGAGGTGTGGGTATCCTTGATGAATATGGATACTCCCCCGCATTTTGTATTTCGGTCCAGGTTTTGTGGCCAAAATGTATGGTATGAGTTGTAGCCTGTTAGTGCTGGGGTGCTCTCTGGAGCCTTAAACCAGGTTTCTGTTGCTGCACATATATCGATTTTCTCCATACTGAGGAGTGCCTCGAGTGTGTGCATTTTGAGGTTTAGCCTTCTGGCATTGAGTAGCATTACCCTCAGTTTTTTGTTACTTGTGCTATTTACGGCAGTGGGTTTGTCTTTTGAGCCTTGCTTAAAAAAGGCACTATGGGGGTGGCAAGAGCCTTGGCCAGTATTCGAAAGCCTAAGGGTGACAGGTGCAAGCCGCCTCTAGCGAAGCAGCATGGCTTGTCGAGCATGTCATCCCAGGCTGACAGACACTGGATCCCCTTTGAATGACACCAGAAGCTTAGCCAGTTGTTGAAATTGATCATTTTTTCTCTATGCCGGTGTAACACTCTTGGTGAGGGCAGGATGCTACTCAGGGTCAGGGTCATACCGGCCTGTGCTACGTGATCAGAGAGCTCCTCCATGTCTCTTTTCATGTAGTCCAGGGAGGTAAGGCTCAGGTCATTCACACCAACATGGACAATGACAAAGTCATATTTGTACTTGTTCTGGAGTGATCTGAGTGCTTGTGTTATGTGGCGGATCCTGGCACCTGACAGGCAGCTAACAGTAACCTTCTCCTTGTTCAGCCTAGTGAGTGGGACGTCAGTGTGCCTGACTATAGAGTCACCTATTACTAGTGCGTTGAGTATGTTATTTTGCCCTAAGGGCTGTGATTGTGTGGCATACTGATTTTGTAAAGTATGTATTTCATGGTTTGTGTTGGGGGTGGAGGTTGCTTGGATGTCTGCTTTGGAGGTCTCTGTTGCTTTTGCAGATTTTTATTTAGAGCCTCTGAGTATGTTTTTGTGTACTTATGTGTGTTTTTTGCCAGTGCTGGTTTCATAGGTCTATGTGAGACTGGTGGTGTAATGCAAGTAATTCCCTTCTCCTCTTGACTGCCTCGTCCAGTCTTGGGTTGAGAGAGCTTAGCCTCCAGTTTAATTGTATAATTGCATTACTGATTGGTAATGTGGTTCTGGTTTGTGTCGACAGAAGTCTCTGGGCAGGTGAACCAAGATGTTTATCACGTGGAACATTTCTGATGAAGAGATTCGGGAAAACATCACTATTATCTTGTTTTGACTTCTCTAGTAACTGTTTTGCTCTTTGAAGTGCATGTTCTGCCAAACCATTTGACTGGAGATACTCAGGGCTACTTGTGCCATGAGTAAAGTCCCATTCTTCAGCAAATCTTTTCAACTAAAAACAAAACTATCACCACACTCTGTGAGCGGTCAGGTCCAACGATAAAGCAAAATCCAATAAGATAAAAACCAGAAGGACCCAATGAAAAGGCTGTAGTTTCCAGTTTAAAAACACAGTTTTAATCCACAAAAGGGAAGCACAAGTGCTTTTGTAGGTACAAATCCCACTTCTTCAGATGCTAACAACTGTTCAGACAAGAATGGTTTAAATACATATACAGAAACACCTGAAGTAATTAAGCAGTGACATCACCTTAAAGCTACATTCATGTTAAAATGTTCAAAACAAAGAGATTATACATCTACCTGCCTATTTTTAACTACACGTTTAAATAAAGTGCTTAAGTTTTAAAAATATATAACAAATTTATATGTAAAACATTGCAATACATACTCTACAAAATATGTATAATTTATTTATTATATATACCTATTGCACATATTTTCGCCTAGTAAAAGGTCTTTTCTTTAATAAAGGCTTGAGGGGAACATATTCATTCATTCCAAAATCAGCACTGGCTCTCAACCTTACTATCCATTCTGCTTCTAACTTTTCTGTGACATTTTGTATGTCACCACCCCTAATATTCTCAGATGCCCTACCAATAACTAAAAACTTAAATGTGTGTTCAGAATCATTTTCATTCACATGTTTAGCTAAAGCACTTAAATTGTCCTTCTTATTAATGTGATAAAGATTCTCCCTGATTCTTTCTTTTAAGCACCTATCAGTTTTCCCTACATAAAACTTTTTACAGTTTAAACAATGTGCTAAATAAACCACATGTTTAGTTTCACATGTAGCATACAGACGAAAATTGTATATTTTATGATAGTAGGGGTATATAAATTGTGCATGTGTCTATAAATCTGCAGAATGAACAACGTCCACATGGTCTAGTACCAACTCTTATTGGGTTCCAACACTGTGTTTAGGATAACATAGTCTCCTTTTCAGGGACAAATTATTCTTAAATTAAAGTTTTGGTTCCACATCTCTCATCTCCTTAACCTGTTTATCACTGGTTAGAATTCCCCAGTATTTCCTTACAATATCCATATACATGCCTACATTTGTAGAATATTCTAAAGGTACTCTCAGTTTAGTAACACTTTTCTTATTATTCAGAAATTCTTTCCTGTTTTCAGAAAAGTAAGGTTTGGCATTAGACTGTCTTAATTTTACAACCTGCTGAATATTATTATCCAAGAATGATTCAGTGTACCCTCTGCTCTTCAAATAATTTCTAACTACTTCAGTTAATTTATGAAAATCATCATCACGCATATTTAGCCTAGAGGCTCTATAAACTTGGTTTTTAACCACATTTTTAAAAATATACGGTGGATGCATACTGTTCTTAGACAGAAGATGATTAACATGGCAAACTTTTTTATACTGTTTGGTGTATATTTCCCTACTATTCTCGACTACTATTGACGCATCTAATTCTGAATGTACTGTTGTAAACTTCATATAAGAAGTACTACTATTGATGTACCCATCAAATCTCTGTAGCTCTTCATAAGTGCCCCCCATAACATAAAAACATTTATTTATATATTTATTTATTTATTCCAGTTTGATGACCGGTGAGGTCCACTGGGCTCGGGGAGCCTGTTTTCAGTGAAGGCCCATGGAGAAAAGCTCCAACAATGCATAGTTACAAGAATAATTACTAAGAAACTTTGCATAACTGACAAATAAACAGGTAGCATTCATAAAGAAACAAACAATTACAATTTTGTTTAGGTGTAAAAAACTGGCAAATGGCCTTGAGGCTAGATTTTACAGTATAGTTATATATACATAATACAAATGAGCAAGGTTAGCTAGGTGAGAGGTTAGCCAGGAGTAAAAGTGGAGGAAACCTTGAGAGGTATAGGGTGAAGAGTACAGTTGCATTTCCTGTTTGAGTAAAGATGAGAATGAAGAAGTTTTAAAGTTTTCGAGGTTATCGCAGGTCCTAAGAGTGGAGGGAAGAGCATTCCATTTTTTGGCTAAGGTGAAGGAAAGCAGAAGTTGATCAGCTGGGTGCTTGTGTTTGTGGATTGTGATTAGGTTTTGGTGGGTAGATCTAAGCATTCTATGGGGAGTATAAGGTTGCAGGATATTGGATAGTGCAGGGCACTTGGTAGGTTGGAATAGTAGTCTATAGGCAGTCGTGATTTGGAGAAAGTCAAGTTGGTTATGGAGTTCAAGCCAGTTTAATGAGTGAAGGGAGGAACAGTGATGAGAGGAGGATTTGGCTTTGGTAGCAAATCTGGAGATTTTACTGTAACATATTTCTAGTTTGGAGGATAGTGAGGAAGATAAATTAGTAAGCAGAGGGGTGCCATACAGTAGAGAGGGAAGGAGATAAGTATTGGCGAGAGTTAGTCTGGTAGCAGGAGAGAGGAAGTGGTTGTTCCTATAAAGTAGGCCAAGTTTTATGTGGGTTTTCTTTATGTTTAGCTGGATGTGAGTATTAAATTTTAGGTGTTCATCAATAGTTGCACCAAGAAGTTTGGCAGAGGGAACAACCTCTAAAATGGAGTTGTTATGGCTGATTATTTGAAATGAGTTTTTATCAATAGGGGAGGACTTAGAAGGGGAGAATAAAAGGATTTTAGTTTTGTTAGCATTTAATGAGAGGTGATTTTGGAGCATCCAGTTTTTGGTAGTAGAGAAGGCTGTTTGTGTCAGTAGTTGGAGATCTGTTAAGTTGGAGGCACCGCAGATCAAAGTAGAATCGTCAGCATATTGAACAATTTTAGTATTGGGTATGGCCTTGTAAAAGTCGTTAATAAAGATGTTGAATAGAAGTGGGCCAAGTATGGATCCTTGGGGTACTCCAGTGGGGGTAGGATGGAAGACGGAGGTGCCCTGACCCAATTTGACAGCCTTGGACCTGTTGGAAAGATAGCTGGAAAAACAGGAGAGAGTTTTGTGGGAGAGATTGAGATTAGACAGATGATTTAGAAGGTGGGTGTGGGAGATAGTATCAAAAGCTTTAGATAAGTCCAACAGAACTGAGGATGCTAAATTACCGGAGTCATTGGCTAAATTGACAGTATGTAAGAAGGAAAGAAAGGCGGAGTTGGTACTATGTCCTGGGCGGAGGCCGTGTTGGGTAGGAGAGAGTAGCAGGTGTTTGGTAAGGAATGGCAAGAGCTGAAGGTGGATGCATTTTTCAAGGAGTTTAGAGAGAGGGGAAAGGATGGCTATAGGGCAGAAATTAGATACCTTACAGTTTTTGCCACCCTTGTGAAGTGGAAGAATATATGCAGAGCGCCATAGTTTGGGTACATAGGATTCAAGTAGGGATCTATTAATCAGGATGCTAATAGGGAGCAATACCATTGGAGGCTATTTTTAAGAAGAAGGAGGGAATGTTGTCGGGGGCATTGGAGTAAGGCTTTAGTTTAGAGAGTAGTTTCTTTATTTGGTAGGTGGAGATGGGTTTGAGTTCGAAAGTGGGGGATGTTTGGTTGGGGTGGGGTTGAGGGTTGTTGTTGGTAAAGGTCTTGGTTAGCTCAGCAATAGAAGTGGTGAAGTAGGTGTTGAATAGTGTGACAAGGTTTATTAGTTGTCTGTATTTAAGTAAGATGTCTGGTTGTTTAGTCTGGATGTATGATTTCCAGGTTTTATCCCTTTGTAGCATAATCTTTTTGGTATCTTTGATAAGCCACAGGGTGGTATTAGTGTTTACTCTTTTTGTTCTTACTGGAGCTAGGGAGTTAAGGACATTTAAGAAAGTTGAATTGAAAAAATCAACGGCTGAGTCTAATGGAAGAGTTTTCAGAGGATTCCAATTGGTATTCCTGAAGGAATCAGAGAAAGTAGTAGGGTTAAAGTTAGAGAGGTTCCGAGTATGGATAAACTGGTGGAAGTGTGGGGGGGGGGGGTGAGGGAAGCTTGATGGGTAAAGGCAGGGAGGTGGTCTCCTAATGGGTCTGGTATGACACCAGATTGTATCACTTTATTGGGATGAGATACTAGGATCCAGTCTAGTATAGAGCCTGGGGGGTTGATTTTGTTGGGTCTAGTGATGGTGTTAGTAAGTTGAGTGTAGTTAAGTAGATTGATTGACATGGTGCAAACCTTATCATAAACAATATTTTTTCTTTAAATGGTCCCTGTAACATAAATTCTGTTTCCCATATAACCATTACTGCATTGGCGTAGCTATTGGCACACGAAGTGCACATAGCTACGCCATTGCATTTCCAAAATGCATCCTTGTCAAAAATAAAGGCATTTTTGTATAGAACCAACTTGGTTAGCTCTACTCACAAATGTATATGTCTTTCTTCAGTACTGGAGTACTCCCTGATGAATCTCTCTAAACCTCTTAAACCCGACTCATTAGGTATCACTATGAAAAGGGACACAACGTCCATTGTCACTAATATAATATATAAGTGTCTCATCCTTATTTCTATTGTTCATATAGACATATAAATCTTTTAAAAAATGCTCTGTATCTCTCAGAACCTGATAAATATTATTCAACACTGGCCTTAGATGTTTCTGTCTATACATGGAGATCGTTTCTGTACACCATCTCCTCCCTGTCACTATTGGCCTCAAAGGTGGATTATTTCATCTTTATGTAACTTTGGTAATCCCTGTATAACAGGATTTATAGGATGCTGTATGACAAAATAAGCAAACAATTCCATAGTTATATATTCATTTCTCATAAGTTGACATAAATGTTGTTTAACATATTCAGTAGTGTTTGTAATATCTAAAATGTTTATTTTCTTATAAAAGCCATCAGTCTCTAACATATCAAGCATTTTACATTTGTACCCATTTGCATCCAAAGTCACTATTGACCCACATTTGTCGGCTGGATGTATAATTATATCTGTGTCCTCTTGCAACTTTCATAAAGCATTCTGCTCATCCTTAGTTAAATTAAAAGCACTTCTAATATATTTGCATTTCTTATCATCTAGCATTTGCAATTTATAAACTTCATCAACACACATACTTTCAAAGGCATTTATCAAAGGATTTGTCATCGGAATAAACGTACTTGGTTTCCTAAACATATTCGCTTGTTCATTTATAGCCTTAAATATAATTTTTAAAGTTAAATTTCTAGCAAATAATTTAATGTCAAAAATAACTTTAGTATAGTCACAATACTTACTGGGTATAAACAATAGTCTTTTCTGCAAAACATTAAGTTCATCGTCTGAGAAAACATAGCTGGATAAGTTCCAGACTATTTTCTCATCTGTTGAAAAGCCTTCTTTATGTTGCCCAAACCTCCTCGTTCCTCCTCAAATTTTCTTTTCTGTCTGCTTCGACTCCTTTCCCTTGTAAAGGAATTGAGTTGTTGCTGCAGCTTCACCGGCAGGGGAAAGGAGAGTTTGTAAAAACCTAAAGGGACTGGTGCATCCAGTACAGACAATAAAGTTTCTGAACCCGCTGTTTCTTGTGCCTGATGTACTAGTGCCGTGACCTGTATGGTTTTGCGTCTTGCTCCTAGATCTCTGTCATTACTGTGTATTTCCTGTGGGTTAGTCAGTGTTAGCTCCACCTCTGATGACATCATGGAATTGCTCACAGTCCTCTGCAATAAAGCCCCTTCCACTCTCTTATTTATGGAGGCGTTCCCTCTGTTGGAATAGTCATTTCTTGATTCTACTTGTTCATTACGATTGGATAATGTGGAGGATCTTTGATTCAAACTGCCCACTGTTCTTTTGTTGTCTTCAAACCTCGGCCAGGAGAATACATTCCCTGACTAAAAGTCACGCCTGTCTCATTCTGTTTTGTGTAGTTTTTGTTTTATGAGCTTACGTTCATATGCAGAAATAGAGTCTAGTGTATCAGTCAGTTTACCATTTAACACAGAAATGTCAAATAAAGAGAGCAGCTCAGCATATAAAGTCTTAACAGAAAGGGACAAAGTTTGAATCTCCCTTTCAGGAGCTGCTGTTAAAAGCTTCATAGAGTTCATACTTGTTTGTAAATTAACTTTTTTGCACTCAGTGAGAAGTATAGGGTTACAGTCAACATGTGAGGGCATTTTAAGAACTTGTAACCCTCTTGGGACTATTTCTTCCTTGATACAGTATTAAAAATAAAACTTGTCAAACTGACTTCTTTTCAGTTTGAATAAATCTTTATCCATCAAATGCAGTTTGCTTCTCAGAGTCACTATATCTATACCATTTGTCTCAGCATCAGTATTCTCTATCCGACAGCTGTACAGAGGATTTTTTCTGCATTCAACAGTTCTGAACAGTTTGTCAGTGTTATAAACATTACCTTGCAGTTGTGACACAGAAATATTTTCAGAATTCAAAACTTCAATTTCATCAGCCATATTCTTCACAAGTGTGGTGATAAGAGACAGAAAAGTAACAAAAAACAAAACTATCATCACACTCTCTATGCAGTTAGGTCCAAGGACAAAGCAAAATCCAATAATAAGATAAAAAAACAGAAGGACCCAATGAAAAGGCTGTAGTTAATAATAATAAGGGAAGTGTTACTAAACTGAGAATACCTTTAGAATATTCTACAAATGTAGGTATGTATATGGATATTGTAAGGAAATACTGGGGAATTCTAAACAGTGATAAACAGGTTAAGGAGATGATAGATGTGGAACCAAAATTTTTATTTAAGAATAATTTGTCCCTGAAAAGGAGACTATGTTATCCTAAACACAGTGTTGGAACCCCAGTAAGAGTTGGTACTAGACCATATCTGCAGATTTATAGACACGTGCACAGTTTATACACCCCTACTATCATAAAATATATAATTTTCATCTGTATGCTACCTGTGAAACTAAAGATGTTGTTTATTTAGCACACAGTTTAAGGTGTAAAAAAGTTTTATGTAGGGAAAACTGATAGGTGCTTAAAAAATAGAATCAGGGAGCATCTTTATCACATTAATAAGAAGGACAATTTAAGTGCTTTAGCTATACATGTGAATGAAACTGATTCTGAACACACATTTAAGTTTTTAGTTATTGGTAGGGCATCTGAGAATATTAGGGTTGGTGACATATGAAATGTCAAAGAAAACTTAGAAGCAGAATGGATAGTAAGGTTATATTTACCTATGTCAAACAGAGCTCCTCATTAGCACTCTTCAAGAAAAATCTTGATGATTGGATGGTAATTAGGAAATTCATTCTGGGGATCACTTCTGTGGCTCTGCTTGACAGGGGCACAGGAAAATAATTTTCTTGGGTGGCGAAAGCCAGGGTACCTTTTTGGCTAGGCTTATATAGGCCCAAGGGCCAATAGCCTAGTACCTACCTATGAACCTATGAGAGCCAATGCTGATTTTGGAATGAATGAATATGTTCCCCTCAAGCCTTTATTAAAAAAAGATCTTTTACTAGGTGAAAATATGTGCAATAGGTATATATAGTAAATAATTATACATATTTTGTAGGCATGTATTGCAATGTTTTATATATTTTTTATATATTTTTAAAACTTAAGCACTGTATTTAAATGTGTAGTTAAATACAGGCAGGTAGATGTAAAATATCTTTGTTTTGAACATTTTAACATGAATGTATCTTTAAGGTGATGTCACTGCTTAATTACTTCAGGTGTTTCTGTATATGTATTTAAACCATTCTTGTTTGAACAGTTGTTAGCATCTGAAGAAATGGGATTTGTACCTACAAAAGCACTTGTGCTTCCCTTTTGTGGATTAAAACTGTGTTTTTAAACTGGAAACTACAGCCTTTTCACTGGATCCTTCTGTTTTTTATCTTATTAAATCTTTTCAACTGTTGGCTTGCAAACTGATTGCATTGTTAGAAATAACTTTGTGTGGACTAGTATATACTGCAAAATGATGCTTCATCTTAGTAATGACGGTACTGGATGCTAGACTGGGAAGTAGGTCAATTTTAGACCAATTGGAGTAAGAGTCTACTAACACCAAATAATGCTGACCATTCCTCTCAAAGATGTCGGTGGTTACTGTCGACCAAGGTATTTCAGGAATCTGATTTAGCTGAAATGGTTCCTCCTGTTGATGTGGCTTTGCACTATTACATATGGAACAGGATGAAAGTGCTCTCGCAATGTCTTGTGACATGGAAGGCCAAAATACTAGTCCTCTTGCCCTTCTTTTGGTAGAGTCAGTTCCTAGGTGACCACGATGCAAGATAGCAATGTACTCTATTTGCAAGGACTTTGGAGAATTACTGTTGGACCTTTAATAATGATACTTCATCAGACAAAATCTCATCTCTGTAAGGAAAATAAGATTGCACTTCTTGAGATAAACTATATTGCTTTGACGGTCATCCTTGATTGCTAAAGCGGTTGACCCTTTGTAAAACTGGATCTGTGGCTGTGTGATCTCTCAACTCATCAAGACATCTGTAAGAAAAAATGTTCACTTCCATAACTTCAAAATCAAGGTTCTCATTCTCGTGCTGTTCATTGGTGTTTCTGGGCGATCTAAATAATGTATCAGCAAGATAAAGAAGTATGCCTTTCTTGTAGACAAGAGTGAAATTATACTTTTGCAATCACAGCATCATACGATGCAGTCTAGCTGGAGCTGAATGTGTAGGCTTTCTCAAAATAGTGAGTAGAGACTGATGGTCTGTTTCGATCTGGATAGGTCTACCATAAACTTAATTTAGGAATGTTGAGCATGTAAATACAATTGCCAAAAGCTCTTTCTCGATCTGAGCATACTGCATTTCAGTTTGGGTAAGAGTTCTCAATGCATAGGCAACAGGTTGATCCTCTTGTAGAATGACTGCACCTAGACCAAATTTCGAAGTATCACAGGAAAGTGTAACTGGTTTGTGAACATCATAGTATCTGAGAGTTGGTGGACTAGCAGTTCTGTGTTTTAGGACATCAAATGGTCTTTGGTGCTCCTCTAACCAAGACCATGATACATCTCCACTTGTCAGCTCTCTGAGTGGTGCTATTTGACTCAAGTCTAGAATGAACTTGCCTAGATAGTTAAACATGCCAAGAAAACTTTGCAAGGCTTGAACATTGTCTGGAGCTGGCATCTCGAGAATGGCTGTTTGCTTTGAAGGGTCTGGTCATAAGCTTGCACTGGTAAATAAATGACCAACATAAGTAACCTTGTGTAGCCTGAATTTGCATTTCTGTAGATTGAGTTTAAGATTCACTTGATGTGCTCTTTCTAGAACGTTTCTGAGGTTTCTGTCATGCTCTGCTTCACCATGACCTCCTGCTAGTATGTCATCGACTATAATAGCACAAAGATACCCAGAAAAAAGTTGCTCCATTGTACGTTGAAAGACTTCACATGCAGAATTTATCCCAAATAGCATTCTCAAAAATCTGTACCTGCCAAACAAAGGACTGAACGTAGCGAGCAATGATGATTTGTTGTCAAGCTGAATTTGCCAAAGTAACTCTTTGCATTGAAGGCAGAAAAAACAGTGTCATTTGGCATCAAGGCTGCAACTTCTTTGACTGTGTGCATTGGATGATGAGGTCTTTTTAGTGCTTTGTTCACATCTCATACATATTCTTGATGTCATCTGAGCTTTTCTTATAAGCTACCATCATGGAAGATACCCATTCAGTTGGAGTTGCAACTGGACAAATCACACCTTGTTGCACCATTTTATCTAGCGTAGCTTTAACTGTGTCCTGCATGACTACTTGAACTTTACATGCTGGTATGATAACTGGACTGACATCTGAGTCTAACTTCACGGAGTACACAACTGGAAGTTTCCCTAGTTTGTCTTCAAAAAGATCAGCATAGGTAGAAAAAATGCACTGGGTGAAATTAGAGTAGTGGTCTTTCAAGCTAACTTGGTGGACTTCCTTATTAAATGAAAGCACTCCCATTTTCAAACTGTCTCTGAGCCCTTATAAAGAATGAACGTGCCTCTTGATCCCATAAAATAACAAGTCATAGCTTCTCCCAGCACAGTAATATGAAAGCACTACTGAGCCTTCAGCTTAAATTTCTTCAGCACCATAAGCAACAAGCTTCGCACTCCTTGCCAAATCAAGTCTTTCACCATGACACACTCTAGCAAATGTTTCTGCTGACATAACATTGCATTTGGAACCTGTGTTAACTTTGAGCTCTATGGGTTTTCCATTTGTATGAACAGTACAAAATACTTCATTCTCTGCCATTAAATCTACTGCATTGACTGTTTCATGAAGCACTGACATACCATCAACATAAAGAGTAGGGTTGCAGCTTTCTAATTAATCAACTTGTTTCTTAAAATGTTCCTTCTTAATAAAAGAATGTGGGCCTTTTGATTTACAAAACCTTTTGAAATTATTCCACTTATTGCTTGTGTGGCATTGCTGACCAAAAGCTAAACATTTTTTCCCTTTTAGATTCATGGTTTCCACCACAGTCACAACATTTGGCAATGAAACTGGATTGGCGCCCATACCTTGAGTTTGCTGACTCACTCTTATGCTTCACTGAGACTGTGTAAACTCTGGAATTTGCTGGAAAGTTCTGGGGTTTACCAGTGGGTACTGCAGGGGCTACAGTTGCTGCCATGCGCTTGGGCCTGTTTCTTTTAACTACATGCTGCATACTATCGACATGAGCTTTATAGCTGTGCCTTGTAGAGCTATTCTCATTTGTAAGCATATTTGTGTGCTCTTCTGTGAGCTCATATATCTGACAAATCTCAATGGCCTTATTTAAAGTTAAATCACAAATGCACTCTCTAAGCACTTACACGAGTGCATGGATCGTGCTGTCCCAAATAGAACCAAGACACTATCCTCCAAAAAAGAAAGCCAATCTGGTGGTCCCCTGCCATAAACAAACTCTACAACAGAAGGAAGAAATTGATGCAAAAGAGAGTAAAATCCCATGAGTAGAGGAGCTCCCTGGTCAGCCTCAGTAAGAAGCTCAGATCCCTTATAAGATCCTCCAAACCTAGCTATAAAAACAAAATCACCACTGATTCTAAGGGCAACCACAAAGCATTCTATAGCTATGTCAAGAATCTCAATGGCAACACCCAGATCTGCTCTGAGTTACAGCACAACGACACAAAAATTACAGAACCAACTAATATTGCCAACATCCTGGCAGATAGATTCTGTGCTAACTATGCCCCTTTTCACCACCTAAAGGGCCCATATCTATAGAGGAAGAATGCAGCGTTCTGTAATCACATCTATGCAGGTAAAAGCTGCACTCGCTAAAACCAAAAACACAGCATCCATGAGACCGGGCAACATCCCAGGCTGCGTTTTACATGAACTTCAGAACAAACTCGCTCCCCAACTAAGCACCATGTTCAATCATAGTCTCACATCAGGCTTTGTGCCCACTGAATGGTGCACAGCGATAGTTATCCTATTCCACAAAGGGGGAGCCACCACTGATCCTGGGAACTATCGCCCTATTAGCCTGACGAGCCTGGTCTGCAAGGCCATGGAACACATCATCATGGAACTCATAAACAAAGACATTGGTAACCTCCAAACTCTGGACCCCACCCAGTTTGGGTTTGTGAAAGGCAGATCATGCCTTCTGAACCTGATCGACCTCTTTGTGGCAGTCACCAAAGCCGTAGATGAGGGTAAGGTGGTTCACACAGCCTATCTTGACCTCGCCAAGGCTTTCAACACCATCCCCCATTCTGGACTTATAGCTAAACTCACTAAACTAGGTATAAATCCCCACGTCACAAGATGGGTTGCCAACTGGCTCACTAACAGAACCCACACTGTAAAAGTTGCAGACTCCAAATCTGACTTCAAACCAGTGACAAGTGGAGTACCACAGGGTTCAGTCCTGGGACATCTCCTATTTGGAATCTACTTCTCTGAAGTACAGGCTAACACAGAAGGCCTCTGGCTAATGAAGTTTGCAGATGACTGCAAACTAGGAGACATAATCGAGTCTACAAATGATATGGACATCCTACAGAAGGGCCTCACTGAGACAGATGCCTGGTGTCAGAGGCATGGTCTCAAGCTCAGTGCCAAAAAGTGCATTGTCATCCCCTTTGGTAAAAACTCTGTACCCATGAGCTACCACATAAACGGCAGTCTACTTAACACCAAATGTGTGATAAGAGACCTTGGGACCCAGGTGGACAGTAGCCTCTCCTTTGATAATCACATCGCCACAGTAGTCAGGAAATCCTTCTATGTGGCACACCTCATCACAAAAGGGTTCTCATCCAGAAAAAAACTTGGCACTCATTAGACCCTTATAGAGTACAGCGCCCATTTTGGAATGTACCTCACAAGACATATGCAGCAGCTGGAAAGGCCACATAAGTACCTCACAAAGAGGATTACTGGCCTCAAACAGATGCCCTACACTTACCATCTCAAAAAACTCCAGCTTTACTCAGTAGCATATCGCCTACTCCAAGGAGATCTCTGCCTAACATATAAAGCTATGTTAAACCCAGAGCTGTTGGGTATGCTACACCTAAAGAAAGCCCAATCCCTCCAAGCTACACACTCTAGGGGCCTAAACCTTTCACCACAATAAACAGGACATGCTGGAGGGATAGATTCCTGTCCCAGAGACTTCCTATACTCTGGAACAAGCTACCCATCTATGTCAAGCAAAGTTCCTCATTAGCACTCTGATGAGTGGATGGGAAATAGGAAATATACCCCAGGGATCACTTCTGTGGCTTTGCTCGACAGTGTGAACAGGAAATTAACTTCCTTGGGTGGCATAAGCCAGAGAACCTTGTTGGCTAGGCTTACTTAGGCCCTTGGGCCTATAGCATAGTACCTACCTATGAACCTATGAAGCAAAATCTTTCTCACACCATCATGTTTAATACCACACACGTCTGTCTTTTATCAACTCATCCCTTAAATCACCAAATCTGCATGTTTTAGCCTTATTTCTCAAGTTGGTTATATGTGCTGCAAAAGTTTCACCAGGCTTTTGATTTATATATATATATATATATATATATATATATATATATATATATATATATATATATATATATATATATATAAGTGCCTTTCCATTGTAACATTTGTCTCGAGGTTACACATTTCTCTAAATTTACATTTTAAACACTCAGGGTCCTTCCTTGACTCAGCTGGTACAACAGTATGACGGTTTCTCCCCTCTCCTTTATAGATTGCAGGTGCATACACAAATGAACATTCCCTTTCTATAACTTCTGACCCAGCTGAATGAAGCAGAATAAATGCCTTTATATGGTCATCCTTATCAGAAAATGCAGCCTGTATGAAAATGTTGTACTCTTGCTCAAACACTCTCCAGTTCTCAGCAATATTACTGTCAAACACAAGTGCACTGGGTTTTCAAAATCCATCTGCCATGCTCACAAAGTATGTACAAACACACTGAAAATATGACCCTTGCAATTATGTACAAACAAACTGTTCTGTGAGCTTGTCATAACATACAAATGCAGAGTAAACTCTTCAAAATACTGTACTTTGCGAAATGTGCTCTGAAATGGCTGTATTTTGTGAAATATCTTTATTGAATACTGCACAAACATGCAAACACTTTATACACTTTTGATAACTTGCATATCTTTGATTATTATGAAAAATACGTGCTTAACAAAAATGCGGTCATTTCCTCTTATTTTATTTGTTTTATGCAATTTGGGCTCTATTTCAAACATTTTCCATAGTACTATGAACATTTTTATCAATATCGGACATATCGGTTTATGCAAATATTATTTAGAGCATTTTGTACACCTTGTTTCATGTTTTGCGAATAAGAAATAGTACTGAGCAAGTTTTAACATCGGAAAATAGTTTCTGACCTGTTTTGTGAAGTATACTTACAGTAGGGATGATTTGCTCCTCTATATGCCTCCAGTTTCACCTGAGTGCCTCTTGATCTCAAACTGAAGAATTTGTAGTCCAACCTGGCCTGAAGTACTTTAGACATGCCGTTTCTGACACCATGTCGCTCGTCCCTCTCTAACATAGATGACAAGCATGCAGGGTATCTCATTTAGATGCTTTAATACATAGAAACACATCAGGATGGATAGGAGCATCATAAAATATAAACAAACTGATTAACAGACATACCTTACATACATACATGCTTACATCTCAATAGCTTACTACAAAATAGCAGTGAGGCTCACACTTGCTCAGTATTTATACGCTTGTGTAAGCCCTTGGATTGCTTCTTAAAGATACATGCACACATAATGATCTACAGTACCCTTAACTTAGCACTACAATTTCTTTTATCCTTCCCAAGTAGTTCATTGCCACTATTCCAGATAAAGCATGGAAAAAACATTTACTGTTTGAAAATTTTCTAAATAAACTATGAGCACTGATATTGATATTTTTTGCAGCAAAAAAAGGATAACAGCAACTAATTAACACTCATGAGTAAGTGCCATCATATCATTTAATAAATAAGTAGATAATCAACTGCAAACTTTTAAAATTAATTAAATTGAATACTTTACTACAGATAGTTGAGTAACATAGCTTAGCAGCTAAATATACAAAGACAGAGAGAGAGAGAGAGACAGTTGGATAGATTTTGTGTGTGTGTGTGTGTGTGTGTGCGTGCATGCGTGCGTGAGTGTGTGTGTGTGTGTGTGTGTGTGTGTGTGTGTGTGTGTGTGTGTGTGTGTGTTTACCTGGCTACATATTTCCTTGCTGACTCTGGTTATAAGGATTACTGAGCCATATCTTCACTATCTTAATTTGGAAAAAAAGGAAATGGGAATCAAAAGTAAACTTACAGTTTGGGGAACTAGTCTTAATGGAGATAAAAGCAAGCACTAATTGACCAAATGAAAATAGCTGCTAGGCTGCTTCTGCTTCTGGCCTATCACTGAAAATCCAACTGAATCAAATGTCTTTCTGGTAGATTCCATGATGCAATCAGAAAGTAAGCCTCTGTCTAGCACTGGTAACCTGAACGGGTTTATGTGTGTGTGAGCGTGGGACGGGGGGGGGTCAATTATTCCCCTTCAGGAAAAAAGTAACTCTTTTTCGGTTTCACTGTTTAAATTCTGCTGCAGTCCAACTGTCTTAACCCCCCACCCCCTAACAAAGCAAAAAATAGAGACTCTTTCAGTTTATTCCCTTCCTTTCTATGGACATCTCCAAGAATGCATGGATCATGCAATCACAAAAAAATCCAAGTCCCTCTCCACCAAAGGTAAGCGTCCTGTCTGGTGGACCTCAGCCATAAACAAATTGTATAGCAAAAGAAGGAAGCTACTGCACATCAGAGCAAAACCCCATGAAGGGAAGACATCTCTGATCAACATTAGCAGAAAACTACGTTCTCTCATAAAAACATCCAAGGCCAACTTTGAGAGAAAAATCGCTAAGGACACTAAAGATAACCACAAAGCCTTCTTCAGCTATGTTAGAAATCTGGGCGGAAACCCTCAGATATGCTCTGAGTTGGTTCACAACAACAAAAAATACACTGAACCCACAGATATTGCCAACATTCTGGCTGACAGGTTCAGTGCAAATTTCTCCTCCTTCACCCCAAAAGAAGAAATACTTATCCCAGCTGAATATAATCTCCTGTCATCTCAGATGTCCAAGTGAGAACCGCCTAAACAAAGCAAAAACACAGCATCAATGGGACCTGACGGTATCCCAGGTTGCGTGTTACGTGAACTCCAAGAGGAGCTAAACCCACACATAAAAATGCTATTTAACCTTAGCCTTACTTCAGGATATGTACCTGAACACTGGCGTACAGCAACAGTGGTCCCACTCCACAAGGGGGGTGCCTCTACAGACCCTGGAAACTACCGCCCCATAAGCTTAACCAGCCTGGTCTGCAAAGCTATGGAAAGAATCATTATGGAACTCATAAACAGAGACATAGGGGACCTACAGACACTTGACCTCACCCAGTTCGGCTTTGCAATGGACAGATCCTGCCTTTTAAACCTGGTTGACTTTTTTGAAACAGTCACTAGAGCCATTGATGAGGGCAAAGTAGTCCATACAGCATACCTGGACTTGGCTAAGGCCTTCGACACAATACCCCACTCAGGCATCATAGATAAGCTCAACAGCTTAAAAGTAAACCCTTATGTCACTAGATGGGTTGCAAACTGGCTAAAGGACAGAACCCATAAAGTTAAAATCACTGGAGCAATGTCAGACTCAAAGCCAGTCACAAGTGGTGTCCCACAGGGATCTGTCCTGGGACCCCTCTTGTTTGGCATTTATTTCTCAGATGTTAAAGCAAACATGGGAGGGCTGTGGCTGACAAAGTTCACAGATGACTGCAAACTAGGTGCCATAGTCGATACACCAGCAGGCACACACATCCTACAAAAAGGCCTCACAGAAACGGACAACTGGTGCCAGAGTCACGGCCTTAAACTCAATGCCAAAAAATGTATAGTCATCCCCTTTGGGAAAAACAAAGTACCCACAAATTATCACATAGACAGCAACCCACTGAGTACGGAAAAAGTAATCAGAGACCTAGGGACCCAAGTCGACAGCAACCTCTCATTTGACACCCACGTTGCCAAAGTGGTTAGAAAAACATTCTACCTTGCACACCTCATCATGAAGGGATTCACATCCAGATCCAAGGATGTCATTGTACCCCTATATTCCTCCCTCATCAGACCCATGATTGAGTACAATGCCCCATTTGGTATGTACCTCACCCGGCATTTGCAACAGCTGGAGAGACCACAAAAGTACCTCACCAAGAGGATCAAGGGTCTCCCAACATATGTCTTATTCTGCCAGACTAAAGAAACTTCAGCTCTATTCAGTAGCATACCGCCTGCTCAGAGGTAATCTCAGCCTAACATACAAGGCCATGTCCAATCAGGATCTGATGGACATGGTCCACCTCAAAAAATCCAAATCCATCAGGACCACAAGAGCTAAAGACTTAAACCTCGGCACAAGTATGAATAGGACATGCTGGAGGGATAGATTCATAACCCAGAGGCTTCCCATGCTTTGGAACAAGATCCCAGTTCGTATTAGGCAGAGTCCCTCACTGACTCTCTTCAATAGAAATCTTGATGAGTGGATGGGAGATCGTAAGTTTACCCCAGGGGTCACATCTGTGTCACTGCTAGACAGGGGCACAGTAAACTAATTCTATTATATAAGGGGATCTTCATTGTGTCACTACTAGACAGAGGCATGGTATGCTAAATTTATTCTGTACATTTTTTGTACCATTTCATGGGGTGGCAAAAGCCACATCACTATGGCTAGGCTTACAAATGCCCCAGGGCAGATAGCCTAGTACTATACTATGAAACTATGAAACTATGAAACTATCTATAATACTAGAGCAAAACAGGTTAATTGCCATGTGATTTTTTTACATAGCCTTTCAAAACATTTTCTGTTTTACATATGTGCGGCTAATTTTATGTTGAGTTCATGCTGACTCATCAAAAGAAATTTCAGCAAGTGACAATACATTGAAATAAAATCTCTGAAAGCCACTTTCAGTGAACCTCACAATACATTCTTTTGCAGGGATTATATGCTCCTACATCTTACCATGTGAGGGAATACCCTTGTACTCCATAAATTACATATGCTTACTCCACAGTTACATGACAGTGGGGGAAAGTACAAACATCATACTCATTGGAGGAGGCTTTCAAAAAAAATAAATTGTGGTATTGGCACCTGCTGAAAGCACATTTCCACCCATGTCTGTCTCCCTTTATGTTTTATACATATTTGCTATATTTCACACAACACAGATGAAAGTTTGTACACTTTTTATACATTGTACTATTGTCATTGTGGAGCTTTTCTCCTCAGCTTCACTCTGAAAATTTACATAAATAAGCAAGATTAACACAGGTAACAAAAAGCATTAACTAACTAACTGACTCACTAACTAACTATCTGTATTCTTATTTATGCTACTCGAAAAAAAAATCTGTTGCAGGTTCGAGGATATGTTTCGTTTCACATGTTTTTTGCAGACTTACTAACAAACAGTGACCAGTTTATGTACAATCCTGACATTCATGTGCCTACCTAGCCATTTAGGCTACAAAAAATTTTTCTTGAGCTGGAGTTGAAGACACATCCCTTGGGTACATTATCCTCTCTCTTGTCTTATCTGGAAATGTGAATTTGCATTGTTGGCCTCATTCCTGTGTTGGGTTGTCTTGTTACAGGACTGCAGTCACAAGCTCTGTGAGAGTGACTTAGCATATTTACCACTGGTTCTTTGTAACCACTTTAAGGGTTTATGATCTGTGACCATGGTGAAATGTCTTTCACCAAGTAGGGTTGAACGAGATACCAAACTATGGCCAAGTACTTCTGTTCTATAGTTGCATAGGATCCTTCCTTAAGCTGAAATCTATAGCTGAGGTACTCTGTGGGGAGTTCTCATCCCTTTGAGGAAAGCTGGCTAAGTTTAGCCACCAGACAATGGTTTGAAGCATCAAAATGCACAATAAATTCTTAATTGTACACATGACTGGATAGCAGATAAGAGTCCCCTCAAGGTTTAGCTTTTGCAGTACGTGCTCACAGGATGTTGTTCAGAAAAACGTATTTGGTCTATTCATTCGGTTAAGGTATTTAAGGGGTGTGGCTACTTTGCTGTAGTGAAAGACATAATTTCGTAAGTATTCTACTTCCCTAGGAATGACGTTACCTGCTTTTTAGTAGCAGGGGTAGGCCATGCATGAGTAGCCTTCACTTTTGCAGGTTGTGGTCTAATTTTACTGAGACCATTTCTATGGCTCAGATAAAAAACTTCTGCCATTCCTAGCTGTCATTAGTTGGCCTTCAAAGTTAACCTCAGCATTTTAGTCTGCCTAACACCTGCACAATAAGTTGGACATGTTCTTGCCGGGGCAGACTATAGATTGCACTGTCATCAACATAAGCAACTGCACAGTCTCAATCTCTTGCTAAAATGCATTGTACCAACCAATGGGAGGTTGCTGTGCAGTTTTTCATTCCAAGGGCATTTTGATGAACTCATAGAACCAGAAGTGGGTCACAAAGGCTGATATCCCCTGTCTGCCAGTGTCAAGGGTACCTGCCAGTAAGCTTTAGTCATGTCAATAGTAGTTAGTTAGCCTTAGCCAACTGCTATAAAGCCTCATATGTCCTAAGCAAGGAGTGAGCTTCTGAGTCTGTGCAACCATTCATTGTGACTCTGTATGGCCATTCCTTTTCCTATAGTCTATACAGAACCTGGTGCTGCCATCTTTCTTTGGCAGAGCCTCACCTCTAAAGCCCAGGAATTGTTTCCTGGATTTTGCCCAGATTTAACATGATTTGCTAAATTCAGTCAATTACCCTATAAGAAACCTATTTGATGGGCTTTTAGGTTCCTTTGTCCTCATGGTACTCCTCCAGTATGGTACACTGTGGTTTTTCACTGAGCATATTCTCAAATTCCTGTACTGCTGTTGAGTGTTCCTTAACCTGGATAGGAGATAGCTGCTGAGAATGTAATACTCCATCCAGTGAGGCATCAGGCTGAGCATCGCCAGGGAGGTTTTTTGCAAGACCCCCCCTTATTCCTCCGCTGCAGACACTGAGTACCAGGGACAACCTGATCATTTGTTTCTCTTTATTTATCAATATTTATTAATAGGTAGGACCACTACGGCCTCTTTTCAGTTTTGACACAATTACAATAAGTATAAATAAAATAAAAAATATAATGTTTTATTACAATATGAGGATAACAGAGGCTTGCTGTAAAAATACAATGTTAGAAATAAGTAATTTGACATAGCAGAGAAGAAGGCTAAAAATGTCAAACTGCAAAAATAAAAATCTGTGGTATCCATCAAAGTCTCAAAAAAACCCAGTATCCAACCTATACTAGGTCAAAAACAAACCAAGAAGAAACTTCATAGTGTGGAGGGTGTGATGCTCAGTTCCTGAATTATTTCATTTAATAAAAATCAAACTCTAAAATATGTACTACAAAATAATCAAATAGAAAATAGAAGGTAGTCCACAGTTGAGTTTAAAATTGATCAAAAATGAGTTGAAATGGAAGTTTGTGTGTTTCAATAAAATTGTTGTTGTGTTGTGTCTTTCGGCTTTTCCCGGTTAGGGGTCGCCACAGCGGAACTCCGGTCCGCTAATGATTGGCAGTAGATTTTTATGTGCCGAGTTGCCAGCCCTGACACACAACCTTCAACGAAGGTATGCCCATTCACGCATGTCTCCACACAGAAGACTCTCTAACTGAGAATCGAACAGGACAACGTCTTACTGTGAGGCGACAACGTTACCGCAGCACCACTACCGCAGTCTTTGTGTGTTTCAGTAAAGGATATTCAATTTTTAACTCACCTGTGGACTACCTACTATTTTCTATTTTATTATTTTGTAACACATATTACAGTTCAATTTTTATTAAGTGAACTAGGTGCATAACATAATTCAGGAAGTGAACATCACACCCTTCACACTGTGAAGTTTCTTCTTTTTTTTTCACACTGCAGAATAAGCAGAAATGGCTTGATGCTGTTTGAAATTACATAGTACTTATGTTATAAATCTAGTGGATTTGCATTCGTTGCTGAAGATATAATTTGAGCTGATGAATGAAAGTAGCAGGAGTGCAGAACTGTGAAAAGGTAGAGGGAAGTGAATTCCAAGTGGAGGGTTTGAGAAGGGAAAAAATCTCTTATCTGTACAGACAAGGGAGACTATGTCACAAGCCTTGATTATTTTCATATGACGAGAAAAAAAAAACTCTTATCTGTATAGACTAGGGAGACAATGTCACAAGCCTTGATTATTTTCATATAGTTTTGGGAGGAAGGATAAGACTGATAGCAAATAGTAAATTCTCATCCACTTATGTAAACAATTTAATGCAATGACAGTTAAAGTTTATTACTGCAGTACACGAAGAAGCTGTGACTGTCTGACTCAGAATTTCCAGTCTCGAATGAAAAAACGCATGGGGCTGAGAACAGCCTTAACTGGTGCTGTAGACTAAGGCAAAATATACAGATGTCAGTTTCCCTGTAGTAAACGTAGACTAGAAGTCTTGAATAAAGAGATGATACCTCTTTACAAAAGAGTTTTGAAAAACTGATTTAATCTAATGTTACAAATAGAAAGCCCCAGCATACTCTGTTGAATGCTTTCTCTGAATATAATGAGACTATTGTAAAGAGAGTCTGAAAGATGTATATTATGTGGAGGTGTGTGACAGCAGCATACATACAATTGTGGGCTTATAGGATATGCATGTCTGAAGCTAATTCTAAAGTTAATGGCTCAGATAGGTAAAAATCTATCTGTCCTATGAATGATTATTTGTAATAATTTTGGTTATTGTAACAGAGTCCTTTCTATTTAGTAAATAAAAGTTTATTTGTTGAATTATGGAAACTGTGGAATCTTAGAGGCATTGTTTTATGGGTTTATGACAGAAGGCTGTAAATTAACCTATACAAAGATTCTGAAAGCAGAGGGTAAGTAGATCTACATATGCTCTGCGTCTTGAGAAGTAGATTTTATGTGGTTAATGAGTTGATGGATTATACTCAGACTTATCTGTTTTCAATTTACTGACTACTTTTGGACAAATACTTTATGTACTCCAGATTAAAGTGATTTGGATTGCATAGAATGTTTTTTTCTTGTCAAAAATGATTGTCGGAGTTCTGTCTAAAAAAAAAAAAAAACAATTATACACATTTCTATATTTGCTGTCTTCGGGCTGCTAATCTGTAAATCTGATAAAAAGAGGTTAATTCTCAATAACTAGCAGGATTTTAGGACTGCTCAGCAAATAGTATATCCCAGCCTGCTTGGAACCTTCTCCCTTACCATTCTACACCATGAATGATTGTCTCTTCAAATCTTCTTTGACAATTAGTAAAGGAAAATATCCCCAGGCTGCTTAATTTTGTTTTTCTGTAATTTTAAAAAGAGATAGTAATTAAATAAAAGAGTGTTCTAATTTTCTCTTCCATTGCACTTTTCCCCTTTTCACATGAAATAGATCCTTTATTTGTCAAATTTATACGTGGAGATTTTGGGCCTTGGCTTTGCCTTCATTCTGATGATGTCTTAACAGTCTTTTTATTTGTTTTGCCTGACAGTAGGACATTTGGTGTTTGTATTGCATAGAATAATCATATGACCATCACAAGTATGATCTGTGAAGGAGTTTTAAGCAAGCAAGCTATCAAAAATATGATAAGGACAGGTTGCATATTAAAATTTATTCACAAATTAATTTACTCATAAAACAAAAAGTTTTACAAGATGTGACATAGGCTCAAATGGATATGACAAGAAACAACTTTATATAAAGTGCAACCTGCCAAACAGTGTATGCATGTATCACAAACACTAAAACTAGACATTTAACAAAAAAGGTGTTATACATAAAAGGTGGGAATAATACATTGTTAATACAATGATGCTTTCTTTAATGTCTTTAAATGTAAATGGCCTCACAGATAAATACAAACAAGAAAGACGTGTGAACTATATTAAAATGTAGAGTGCAAATAGCTATGTTACAGGAGACACACTTAGAAAGAATTGAACATGTTCAATGTTTATTACCTTAAGACAATCCCAAAGTTAATAAATATTACATGTGGCAGGCACCATTTTTAAAACTACAATCCACTCTACTACAGGCCCCATGAGGAGCTCAGTGTCTCTCCAGTAAGTGTTTTACAACTGTAAATGCCTATTTATGTTGAATTGTGTTAGACATTTTACAACTGTATATGTTTATGTTGAATTGTGTTAGACATCTAATATGATTTATGCTTTATTATTGGAAGTTACTATGCCATGCTAGCATTTTGTCTGCACCAAGTTGTTTTTCGTATAATAGTATAGCTGCACCTTGTTCACTAATGTTATTCATGTAATTGTGTTGTGTGTAGACAGCTCATACTGGTGTCTAATTATTTTTATATAATTGTGCTGTTACTTTTGGATAGAATCACATTAGACAACCTCGACAGAGTGCTGCTCGCTGTATTTTTATCTGTGACTGCATAACTGTCTTGAGGTTTCTTCTAACAGATTTTTTTTCCAATTGGCTCAGTATCTGCATATATTAATAGTTGGGTCAAGACATTTTCCTGCATACAGTAGCTATTTGCGCAGTTTGTTTTTTGTAATCTTTATAATATATCTTTACCAACTCAAAGTGCTTACTCCTCTCTGTACTCTTCTTTTCTAGACCTAACACCACTCTTAAGTATTCAACTGCAGTACCACCTTTATCATTCTTATAAGAAAAGTGCAGTCCGGGTCTGAACTGTCTGCAAACAACTAAAGTTAACTTTGAGTATGTGTCTACCTGTTTGAGCCAATATTAATTTTCCCCTGGAGAGCACTCTGCTTTGGCTTGTAAGCAGCCCCCCCACACACACACACACTCATCTTCCACTTTCTCTCTTATTCCCTGCTGTTAGCAGATAGTATCCATAATCTGATCAATACTGTGTGTTTGTTAATTTAAACTGAGACCACAGTGGCCTACTGATACAAGGTTATCCTGTTTTTCCACCTGAAAATGGTTAATAAATGACACACAGTTTCAGAGCAGTCCTTGGTCAATTGTGATTGTTTCTCAAACACTAACTTGTCTTTGCTTTGGCTCATTAGCAACAGTACAAGGAACTGCCTGCTCACACCCTTGTTCTCCCCTCCCCCTTCCCTGTGTATTACCTTAAGACAATCCCAAAGTTAATAAATATTACCAGTGGCAGGCACCATTTTTTAAAACTACAACCACCCTTGTCACTATCATATGTTCATTCATCAATTAACTCTGTTACTTGATTGTTTCCAGCCCCCTCATAAGAGCAACTAACAGGGTCTCTACCCACTTTGCTCTCCACCCTGCCCCCTATTCCCTCCCGCCCCCAGTGGTCCCACCTTTATTACACTCACAAACCCCTCCCATCTTTCAAGTAGCCAGCCACAGCGCTAACCCAACACTACCTCCTCCATCTTCCCACTACTATCACACCTCCTCAACTAACATGTACAAGCATACCTTACCTATGCTCACTGCATGCACTCTCCTTGCATATTTTACATCCTACAAAGCTCTATCATTCCCGCACTCAACCACTACCACTGTACTACTACTCACACCACCACTCATGTCTCTCCCTCATTCAGCTAACCTCCCACCAACTCAAGAACCATCCCTATGCACCCCCCACATATTCTACCAACTATATTACTCAAACATAAAGCATCCCTACAACTTAACATAGTAACCCTCCCACCATACATATTACCCAAAGAGCACAATCATAAAGTTTCCCTTATGAACAAACACATTCAAAAACTGAGAAAACTAATAACCTCATGCATATCAAAACTAGCCCTAAGTGGAGATATCCACCCCAATCCTGGCCCTACCATCTCCAACCCCAATCCTCATAATCAGACTAGAAACCACAACTTCTCCCATATTACAGCCAAAAGAAAGCCAAATGATTTCCTTCTACTAAGCCTAAATATTAGAACTATATCCAACAACGTCAATGAACTCCATGCCACCATAGACTTGTACTCCCCAGATATAGTCATCCTGACAGAAACCTGGCTAAAACCTCACATTACCAGTGAGCAAATACTCCCTACAGGTTATGGCATACTAAGAGTAGACCGGCTAAACAAGAAAGGAGGCGGTGTAGCTATAATATTTAAACAGCATCTAAACATCCAGATCTTAAAATCATCAGCTCCACAAATAGGCAATGAAGAAATAATATATACCAACCTCAAAATAAACCAAAACAAAACCATCAACATAATTGGATGCTACTTCCTACCTGGCCAAAACATCCCTCCACTAGAAAAGCTCCTCAGCTGGTCTACCCACCATCTCCCCCAAGAAACTATCATTTTAGGTGATTTCAATATTGACTGGCAATCCTGTTCTGGCAACCATCCAACCCATCATGTAAACTTTCATGGCTTCACCCAACTAGTCCAGTCACCAACCAGGATAAATAAAAACTCCAGCAAGCACACTACCCTGGACTGGATACTAGTCAGTGAGAGCCCCCAGTCATATATAACAGGCTGCTTATCAGATAGCCTCAGTGATCACTCCCCAACATTCCTACTGAAAAAATACCTATACCAAGCTAAACCTGTCGTCTACCGTCAGATACGTAAAAAAATAAACTTTAACCCACTCAGATTCATCTCATCCCTCAAGAATGTAACTGGCATCCTCTAAAGTACCTCAGTCTTGATGACGCAGTTGAATTTTTTAATACTACCTTCCTGAGCATCCTTAATTACCATGCCCCCATAAGACTTTTCAGAATCAAAGCACAACCCTCCTCATGGCTACAGAAAACCACTAAGTCAGAAATGAAAAACAGGGATAACGCCTGGGAGCACTGGCGCAAAACCAAGACCCCCTCAACTAGACAGAAATTCCTAGAACTATGCAATAGAGTCAAAAAGCTAATAAAACAGGACAAATTCTAATACTACCAGTCTGCCCTAGACTCCTCCGAACACAGCTCCAAACAATTCTAGTCCTCCATAAACTCCGTCCTCCACCCAGGTAAAGTCAGTACCCCTCCTCCTAACATCCCTCACTCCTCAGAAAATATTGCTACCTCATTCCACACACACTTCACACAAACCATACTATCACTAGCTAAACAACACAACCTCCCCTCCCCTCCAATCCACACCTTCAACTACTAATCTCCCCACTGCCTTCTCTTTTTCTCCTGTACCTACCTCCCACATAAAAAAACTCTTAACTAGACTTAAACCCACCAAATTAGCAGCAGACAACCTCCCAAGTGAATACCTACAAATCGCAGCTGATGCTCTGGCCTACCCAGTATCCATCTTGATTAACCGATCTCTGTCAGAAAGTTATGTTCCCACACTGTGGAAAGTATCACATATAACTCCCCTCCACAAAGGCGGACCCTCCACAGAACTAACCAATTACCGCCCCATAGCTATTCTCTCTCCACTCTCCAAAATACTAGAGAGATGCATACACTCTCAGGTCTCAGACTACCTCCTTACTAACAACCTCCTTTCCAATACTCAGCATGGTTTCCGACCAAACCATAGCAACACCACTGCCTTAGTCTCCTTTACTAACACTATCCTTCAGCATAAAAATAATGGCTATCTCTCCTCTGCTACTTTCCTAGACCTATCTAAAGCATTTGACATGGTCCCACACAAACAACTTATCTCTGTCCTCAATAACCTGTCCTTCTCACAATCAGTCACCAACTGGTTTCAGAGTTACCTGTCTGACCGCCAACAATCCATTGTATGGCAGAATGACATATCTCCCCAACTACCTGTCTCCATAGGGGTTCCCCAAGGATCCATCCTTGGACCCCTACTCTTCTCTGTTTTCACAAATAATCTAGCCTCTGCCACCACACACGGCACACTCATACAATATGCAGATGACTTGACCATCATCTACTCAGCCCAGTCCCTACTCAAACTGCAAAAAGTCACACAGGAAGCCTTTTCCTCTGTTGAAACTTGGTTATCCGATGCCCAATTAATACTCAACCCAAACAAAACTAAACTACTCATCTTCCAACCCACCAAACATACTCAAAACAACTCTCACTTTAACATCACAGCAAAAGACAACACCACTATATACCCAACTGAACACACCAAATTGCTAGGAGTGGAAATAGACAATAAACTAAAAGTTGACATTCACATATCCATGACCATAAAAAAGTCCACAAAAAGCTAGGAGCGTTATACAGAAATAAGCATCTTCTCACCAAAGCAGCAAAGATTTCAGTAGCAAATTCCCACCTTATCTCCACCCTACTTTATGCCTCTCCAATATATACCAACCTAAGGCAATGCGATCTAAACAAGCTAGAGACCTGCTACAACAAAATTGCCTTATTTGCCACAGGGGCATCCTACTGTAGTCACCACTGTCTCTCACTTGCTGGACTGGGCTGGCTTGAACTCCCTCACTTCCTTCAGTGGTATCAACTCTCACTCGCCCACAAACTAGTAAACCATCCACTAAATGTCCCATCCCTCCAGAATCTACTCCAACCCTATCGCACCACCAGACCACTAAGATCCAGCAACAAAAATCACTTGCAGATCACTAAAGCCAATAATTCTGCCGGTGAAGCACTATTCTCTTGCACCATAGCCAAATTATGGAACTCCCTCCCACCCATAATTACCTCCGTACCATCATGCACCCACTTCAAAACTTTACTAAAAGCGCACCTAAAAACATGCTGGCTATGCCCTTGCAAATCCCAGTCTGATATCACCCACCCCATCCAACCACTACCTTTCTTTTCACTCCACTAACTACCTTGATTATAGCAAGCTCAGATGCTCATAAGCCTAGTACTTATACAGCAGGAACTTCTTATTTTGACATTTGTTAATGTCTGTTATGTACTTCACAGATAACGATTCTAGTTGTCTACTGATGTACTATATTCTTCATCTGTAAATATGTTGTAAGTAATTAATTAATTAATTAAGTAAGTAATGCTATGTAAATTGTCAATCGCTATGTAATCCAATGTAAATACTGTCTGTTTATTTTAACTGTGGAGCTTTTCTCCCCGGGCCTCCACTGAAAATGGACCTACATCCAGTCAGACACTCCCGGTCAACAAATATAAATAAATAAGTAAATAAATAAATTAAAAAAAATAAAAACTAAATAAATAAACATGTGAATTTGATAAAGAAAGGTTTTTAGGATGGTTATTCAGCGGAATACCTGGAACAAAGGAAAAGAGGAGCACTTATATTAATTCCAAGAGGAGCTCCAATAGTGACAGAGGAAAATAAAAAAAGATAATAATATAGCAATAACCCATGCCTGGGTGTGGGTAATGCGGGATTTAACCACGGTTGGTGTGGTTTGGGACAACTGTGGTTAAATCCCGCATTACCCACACCCAGAAGTGGGTTATTGCTATTATACTATGACATTATTTAAGAAAAGAAATAATTACTTTTCTTAAATAATGGCATTGAATAATGCCTCTTTGCTGCCCTTCCACAGCTGTCTGACATCCGCGGCAGTTCTGATGTACTGCGCATGCCTACACAGTACATCAGAGCTGTGGCCAAAAGCAATGGAGAAAGCAAGATCTCCGTTGCTTTTTATTTAGCTATGTTAAATGGGTTTAACATAGCGAGACAGCTTTAAAATAAGCAACAGAGATGTCCGTTCCTTATTTTAAAGCTGTCTTGCTATGTTAAACCCATTTAACATAGTGAACAGTAAAACGGAGATCTTGCTTTCGTTAAACCTGTCTCGCTATGTTAAATGGGTTTAACATAGCGAGACAGGTTTAAAAAAAAGCAACGGAGAAAGCAAGATCTCCATTGCTTTTTACACACTGTGTCGCTATGTTAAAGGAGTTTAACATAGCGAGACAGCTTTAAAAAAAGCAACAGAGATCTCCGTTGCTTTTTTTAAACCTGTGTCGCTATGTTAAACTCTTTTAACATAGCGAGACAGTGTTTTAAAAAAAGACTTATACTAATGGAAAAAGTCCAGGCGACCGGACCTTTTTCCATTAGTATAAGTTGATTTACAACGTGCACGCTGGCCAATCAGCGTGCACGTTTTGGAATATTAATAGGGGGTCATGGTATAATGGCAGATTTGTAGTGCTGAGGGGCTACTGGCAAGGGAGGAGGATTACACTGGAATGTATTTACATTCCACCTAAAACTGCTATAATAGAGCTTAAGAAAATTCTGGGAGAAATAATCAGTTTTCAGCAAGGAATATTACTTATAGATGGGGACTGGAATTTGATTTGCAGTAGTGAAGATGTGTCTGGTGGGCCCAGAAGGGAAAATATAACAAAGGAGGGTAGATTTTTGAAGAAATTTATGAAAATATTTGGCATGGAAGATGTGAATTCAGTAATAGGAGTTCAGAGTGAATTTACATATTATTCCCCAAGATATTAAAACTGATTTACGCTAGACAGAATTTACATTTTACAGGAACGTGTGCATTTAATTGAAGGTCTTGATACTTACCCAATAACTGTTTCAGATCATGCACCAATGATAGGTAAAATAAAAGCACAGGGTAATGAAATAAAAATGAGACATTGGCGCTTTCCCACCTATCTTTTGGAAAGAGAGGAATTTAAGGAACGGGTGGTGGAGATTAGAGATAATATAAATTTCTTCTGAAAATATAGCTAGAGAGTGGGATAAAATTAAGATGGAGTTTAAAAATAGGGTGGAAATAAAAGAAAGGGAGCTATGGTTAAGAAGTAACAAGAATTATTTAGAGGGACTGACAAATGTTAAAGTATTGCAGAGTAGGGGGAATCTCGCAGAACAAGAAAAAAATCAACTGCAGAATGATATGCAGAAAATAATGGATTACCTTGATAATATACACAAGCTTAGAATGATTGCTGTTAAGCAACTGTTTTTTGATAATAACACGAGAGCACAAAAACATTTAGCACAATGACTCAGGCAACAGAAAGTAGAAAGGGCTCTTGCCAAACTTGGGGAGCCTATAACAAGGAAGGTAAAAAGAGATCCTGTAAAGGTATTAGAAATATTTCAGAAATTCTATGAGAATCTCTATAAAGCAGAGAAATATGAAAATAAAGAAAAGATACAAATGGAATTGTTTATGGAAGAGTTAAATATGCCAAGGTTATAGGAAGATGAGGCTCAATTACTAATGGTTAGTATAGGAGGAGATGAGATAAAAATTGTGCTGTATAACCAATCTACAGGAAAGTCCCCAGGAATATATGGTATTCCTGTGGAAGTTTGGAAGCTAGGAGCAAAAACAAAAACTGATAAAGATCTGGAAAGTTTTGTTTAACAGTATCTTAAGAGGAGGAGAAGTACCACCATCCTGGAAGAAAGCAGTGGTAGCTGTAATACCTAAAGAGGGTTAAGATTCATCAGATCCAGCTTCATACATGTCCATTTGAATACTAAACCATGATTATAAAGTGTGTCTATAATGGCTAAAAAAATGGCAAAAGTAATGCTAAAATTGATAGACATGGATCAATGTGATTTTGTGGAGGGGAGACAAGCATTTGACAACATTAACAAAATATTGATGATCCAGAGGGAAGCAGAATGTAAGAAAATACCATTGTTGTTGGTGCATCTTGATGCAGAGAAAGCATTTGACAGAGTAAATTGGAACTTTATGAGCAGGGCAATGGAGGTATTTGCATTTCCTGATAACATTATAAGGTTGATTAGGAGGATATATGAGGGACTGGAGGTGAAAAAAGTGGGTGGGGACCTCCCTGATAATTTCTGCTTGAGCAGAGGAACCCTTTATTATTTTCATTATATTTAGAACCATTGGCAAAGAAAAAAAGCGACTCAGAAATTCAAGGATATAATTGGTATGGTAGTCAAGAAAAGATGGCTTTATTTGTAAGTGATATTATTTTATACCTAACAAAACCAGAATAAGACATTACAGTGTTGTGGAACATGTTGAGACAGTTTCAGATTTTTTCGGGATACAAAATTAATATAGCTAAAACAAAGACAAAAGTGGTAAATTATGTACCCACAAATGAACTGGTTCAGGAATATTCATATTTATGGGGACATGATAAAATGAAGTACTTAGGAGTATAGATTAAAAATGATTCTAGTGTGGCAGCTAATGATATGTGGGAAAAGACTAAATAAAAGATAATACGAAAACTGAGAAAATGGAAGCTTTGTTGTATGGATATGGATAGTAAGATACAGGCAGTTAAATGTTTTTAGTCCCTTTAGTCATACACACAGATCAGGCATATTTTTATCAACCAGAGGAGAAGTTGTGGATATCAATTAATAAAGAGCTGAAGGACTTTATCTGGGAGAGGAAGAGAGCAAGTGGGATAAGCTGATTCTTCCAGTAGAACAGGGCAGATTGGGATTATCCAATTTGAAGGGGTATTTCAGAGCTACACGGTTAAGACTCCTATGCATAACACAAGCAGAAAACTATAATTCAGAGTGGAAAGGGATGATGATGATGCAGCATGGGGAAGCTCAAGAATCAAGACGAGACTGCGAATTTGGATGCAGGCCTTTAAGGAGATTAACAATAATCATACAGAATATTATATCCATAAAATAGCAGAAAGTCTTCTAAGTGCTAAACCAACAGGGGAATGGAGAAAGGAGATTATGCCAATAGAGATGCATGCAATTAGGGATACAGACAGTAGGCAAGAGGGGGCTGGACTTTATTGGAGAAAACTGGCAAAGGAGACAAGTTATTGGGAGCAAATAACTAGAGTGGGAAAGTTGATAGAATGGGAAGATGCCAAGGATTTGTTTGGACTGTAGGTTAGAAACTGCCTTCCCTATCAGGGATTGATATCGGAGTATAGGCAAAGAGAAATAAATAGTGGGATCCTAATTGAAAGACCTGCACTGGTAGAGTTTTTAATAGAATCTAGAACAGAAGCTGCAATTAAAAAAGGAATAATTAGTACAGCAAATAAAATTTTGCATGATAACTATAAGAATCAATCAGAGGAGCTTAGGAAGGATTGGGAAGAGAGACTGTATATATATATATATATATATATATATATATATATATATATATATATATATATATGTCTCCCAGATATGCAACAAAATCTAGATGATTTAGGATTTTTCCCTGGAAATGTTTAGGTAGATATTTTTTATACCCCAAGTAGACTCCAAAGAATTTTTCCTCAGGCAGACAGCAAATGTTGGAGGTGTGAAGGGGAAGAAAGAGGTAATTGGGAACATAATTTCTGGGAGTTCTGGGAGTTGGTAGACTTTAAGGATTCCCTGTGGGATGCACTGTCAGAGATGCAGGATGGGCAGATTGGTCTGACAAGGGAGATGATTTTTCTGAGGTATGATACAGAATCGGAATTGCCTAGACATGGTAAGATGGAAATCAAAATCTAAACCAAATATACTGGAAGTAGTGTATATAGAAACAAAGATAAAACAACTGGAATTGAAATCTTTAGAAAAGGATAGGAGCAAACTACATAGGAAAATTGGAATTGTCGGAACAATACATGTAAGGGAGGAATGAGATTTAAAAGGAGGCAGGACTTAAATGAGCTATATAATTTTTGAGTGAGAAAGATTGGGTAGATTATAAGTGATGTATAATGCTTACAGCTGGGAGTGTGTGAGTATGATTTGTGGTGTAAAATGCTTGCAAGGAGGGTTGTGTCAGTGTTGTTTGTTTTCATTTATATAAATGTATGTTTACCTGTGTAGTAAATGATGGTTTGACAATGATGTTTCTTGTTTTAGAAAAAAAGTCTGGAATTGAAAAACTTATGTAATGTTGCTTATGTTATATTATGTCTAGTAGTATATATTGATTACTTTTATATGAATGTAGATTTGCCTGTGTCACAAGTGATAATCCACTAAAGGTGTTGGGAAAAAAAGAAACAAATTCATTCACTCATACTTCTCCAAATCCTTAACAAAAGTTTAAATCTATTTAATCAGAACAGGGATACTCCATTCTCCCTTTCTAAAAGTAAGAGAAAAACTTCAAAAGCTGTGTCACTCTCTACGTCAGTTCCTTCCATTTTACCTTCTTCCACAAAGGCTGACCCTTCATCACCAAAACTGTATTTAAATCAACTTATCATTCTGTTGTGTCAAAATGTGTGCTGTTGTTATTGTTGAGTCTTTTGCGTCTTAGATACAAACGTCTAAAGCTCAGCTAGTAATAACCAGGCCAGGAAAAACTAAGTCTGCCCCTTCACCTATGATTATAAAAGGTTGGCTGAAGCTATTTTTAAAGTTGAAAACAGACAGTCATTTTTTACCTGGGTACCAGGATTGTTTTTGGACTGATCCTTTCTTCTCAGCTGGCATCACCAGTCATAGTGATAGTCTCTGCAGTGTCACCGATTTTCATGCTGTTGGCTTTCATCTGCTAGCAGTGATTTCACAGGTATCAGTCCCAGTGATGCTGTCTTTTATAATGGCAAATTTTCCTGTGTCAGTTTTGCCCATTCCACTAATGTCATGTCCCCAGCTTTTAATCAAGAACTTCTTAATGCTGTCTGTGGTACTTATACTTTTGACATTGATATGACTGCATGGGTTTCCACCACCAATGCTGATGCCAGCTTTTATAGCACAGTAATGCAGCTGTTGGTGCATTTGATATCAGTGTCTGTGTCATTATTAAGACCTATGAGCATTATCTTATGGCCGCCAGTTTTGTCAGTGTCTGCTGAAGCAGTTTTGAATCTGTCAGTGCTGACAACTGTGAGACTTTAATTATGGGGTTTCTAGGCATATGTTGCCATCCATACAGTAGAACATAGGGTTCTCATGCCTTCTGCAGTCCATGTTACTCTTTTGAATGTTTTTTTTTTTATTCTTTGAACTCCTTCCCCCTCCAAACAAAGAGGTCCTACAAAGAGCACTGGTCAAAACTGAACGTCTTCATTCACCAATGAATTCTACAGTTGAGGACTTGGCTGATGAAGAGGATACATAGTCTCTTTCCTGGTCTTGATAACATCAAATCTGGGAATATTTTCATGTGACAGTGTGGGTGCTGTCCATCTGATCCTATGCCCTTTCTTCAGCACAGATAACAGAAGGCTTATAGGTCTCCCCAACTGTCTGCTTCTGATTCATTCTGGTGGATATCCTGAACAGGACCACTAGTATTGCATGGAAGAACCCAGATGCTTTGGTCCCTGTCCCCAAGAAGGTTGAATATATTTTCCACCTGCTCCATGGAGTGAGTTATCTGGGTGGAGGTCCCTAAACCTGACACAGTTACCTTTACAGTGGCTCTTAAGAAGACATTTATTGTCCATCTTCAATGGGTATTCAAGAGCTCTGAACAGAATTCAGAAATGTGTCTGTGTAGTCATCACTTTATCCTTGTGTGCACTCAGTTATGTCACACATATGGTATATTTTCAGTGTGACATGGTCAACAAAATGTACTAGATCTAGGAAGGATTGCAGACTGAGCATTTGAAAGAGAAAATTACTGGCCCATGCAACAACCTACACTAATATGAGCAACTTCTTAGTCCATCTGATGTACTACACAGTAGATAGATACTCTACAGGTGCAGAATCTGACACTGGCATCCACCAGCACTGTGGCTTGTCAACTTTACTGAGGACACAAAGGCAGGGTTTCTAAATCTTCCCTTCTCTGGTTCTTACTTATTCAGGAAGGAAGATCACAAGCATGTCACAGCCTTGGAAAAATATAGCAAAACACTGATGATGATGATGATGATGTTAAGTTCATCCCTCCACAGTGTTTTTTTCCAGAATGCAGAGGAGCCAGTGCTACATGTGGTATCAGCATGACATACAGCATAAGCCTTGGCAATGTGCTCCTGGAAACAAGATAGCCAGATTAGCTTCCATAAGTGTCACAGACACAGAGTCAAGGTTTCCTGGCACTTGCTAGGGGACTGCTGAATACCTATGGGTGGACAGAGCAGTCCCATGGTGGTGTTGTATTGCTCCACTCTGGAAACAGTCTGGAATCCAATATTCTTCCACTTGCTTGTCTAGAAGTCTGGAAATTCTTCAAAAAGGACAAGAGAGTGAGGACCATAATATCAAGAAAGGACATGAATTCCATTTCTACTACAACTCATTCCTCCATTTATACTTGTCATATGTCTCACTGCATCAGAAATGTGGAAGGGAAAAGGTATTAAGCCATCTACAGCAAAACAGCTATCCATGTGATTCCACCTGACCATAAAGGGTTAAGATATTATTCCAGATTTTTTGGTGCCAAAGAAAGCATACGTATTCTGGCCAGTACTGAATCTCAGTGGCCTAACAGATTAATTCCAGAAGGAACCTTTTGCATACCCAGGGTGCAGCCTATCCTTTCATGCTTGAAGATTTGTTGTGATGTTTGGACTTCCAGAATGACTATATCTGTTTAACTCCACCCCTCCGAGAGTCTAGGAGTTACTTGCATTTCTGGGTTGCAGCAATTAAGTCTTACTCCCACCTTCTGTATGGAAAACCTTACCTAGATGTCTACTATACAAAACTAATAGACTGGTTATTCAAATTCTACTATTACCAGCATCCTAGCCTTTTTTAAACAGTGCAATACACATCATTTCTTATTCACAGATATGTTTTGTTTAGAAGACTTGCAGGGACAAATGACCTAATTTGCAGTTTAGGCTTCATTCAAAAAGCTAAATGCTTTCTCATCAATTATCTTTTCTCTTTTTGAGCTATATTTCAGATTTTTTTATTCTAGCCTTTGCTATTCTTCCATTACAATGCAGTTGCCTTCCATTTCCAGTTTTCTTTCTGGGTTAGATGATTCCACTCTTGGTTTCCTTAAAGTCTTTAAATCTTCTTATGGAGAACTTACATATCACACATCCCATTCAAGATTTATACTTCATTCTGGGAGAAACACTCAAGTCTTCCGCATTTTGAACCAGCATCTATTGCAGAATTGAAGTACCTATCCTGTTTCTCTCTTTCTGGTAACAATTACTTTGTCCAGGAAAATTTAAGTAAAAACATCTATTTGTTGTTTCTCATAAACAAGGTAACAATTAGAACCACTCCCTCACTCATGTCGCTGCAGTTACTGAAACAGTGACACTATAAAGCATCAGTAACATTTGTGAAATATGACTTTACAAAAAAAAAAAAAAAAAAAGAGTCTGAGAAAGACTGGATTTTTATCTACTTTGTTAAACTTGTGGGTACCCGACTTCATGTCATTGATGTTTGGAAAAAACACTAAGAGGAAAAAAGTCAGAGTGAAAAAAAAGTAACTATAAGTAAAACAATTTTTGCTGTTAACAGTATTTGTATAAAGCATTTCATGATATAAATTGCAGGTTATATAGTAAAGCATTTTCATGTGTGTGATAAAGATACTAAAGCAAGCAAGTATTTTTTTTTTCTTTAATCTTGGGCTGTTGTGGTGGGGTGAGGTGTACAAATACACTTAATATATAATATAATATAATATAATATATCATAATATAATATAATATAAATTAAGTAGAGCTAAAATGTTTTCTTTTATGTTTGCATAGGTGAATGACTGGATTAATGCCACTGGCTTAATCTAATGACAAGTTTTTTTTGTTTAAGTAAGTGTTTTTTTTTTTTTGTTTAAGTAAGTGTTTTTTTCTTGTAAATAAGAGACAACAATGTTACTGTTTAGCAAATAAATGTTCATTGTTAGTAGAAATGTACATTCTGTTCTTATGTTTCCAAGGAAACAAGCTGACTAAAGGTGAAAGTAATAAATCAAAATGTCTGGACATGTACTGAGAGAAGCATAAAATTAAAAGGTAGAAGGACAAGCAGCTTAGTGAAAAAATAAAGTTTGAAAGTATTGGAAGCTGATAAGACATAGCAGTTTTTGTGGTAGCAACATACGTTAAATAAAATGAAAAGGTAGAAGGACAAGCAGCTTAGTAAAAAAATAAAGTTTGAAAGTATTGGAGGTTAATAAGACATAGCAGCTTTTCTTGTAGCTACATACCTTAAATAAAATTAAAAAGTCGAAGGACAAGCAGCTTAGTAAAAGATAAAGTTTGAAAGTATTGGAAGTTAATAAGACATAGCAGGTTTTCTGGTAACTACATACTTTAATGCATTTACTAGAACAATGTATAATTTAGTTTTATTTAAAGATAGCCAGTGCACATTTTTGGTAAGGTTAAAAGTTAATGTTTTCTGAAGGCATATAAGCTGTTATCACATCTGGAAGGGGAATTAAGATAAGACAAGAACAGACAGTAATTAATGTTAAGTAGAAGCACATGCTGTAACATACTCTTTAGCATGGGTAAACTTAATTTTAGGTTACTTAATGCCAGTGTGCAATTGTTACTGGCAGGAGGTTAAACATAATTTTTTTGAAGATGAACACATTTTTATGTATTTGTTTTAAGTCAGCAGATTCTGGGGGTGTTCTGGGGGTGTTGGTTTTTAGTTTGTGGGTTTTCATTAAGAAAAAGACTTGTAAAATGTGACCTAGGTTTAAATGGTCAAGAAACAGTTGCATAAAGGATCAATCTGCCAAGCAATAGTGGGTGCATGTAACACAAAAACTGGAATTAGATATTTAAAAAAGTGTTATATAATAGGTGGGAATAATGATTTCTTATCATAATGGCTACACTAAATACATTATGGAATGTGAATGGACTCATAGGTTCAGACAAAAAGGTAAGAGTAGCTATATCTCCAAAATATGGAATACTATCCCTCAGATCATTATTTCCAATCCCAACGTGCCTCAATTCAAAATGCTTCTAACAGACTACCTCTATTCTGATTGGTTCTGTTCATGTTCTTCTCCTGGTTAATGCCTTCTCTCTTGCTTTACTCTTAATTTTGTATTTACTAAATCTAACTTCCTCTTTTACTCATCTTTCTTTTTCCCTTTCTTTCTCTATAAACCATTTCTTCTCTCCTACTTTTTCCTACTAATGCCTTAAACTTCCTGGCCTGCTGTCCTATTACACTTTTCTCCTCATCTTTCTTTCTCTCTTTTTTTTACTTCTTCTTTCCTTGCTTTCCTTCTTTACGGACTCCTCTTTGTTCCTCTGTGCTATATACTTAACTGCTGCTTACGTATTTCTTTTTGTAAATTTTTCATATGTTATGCTTCTAATTTTGTCAAATTTGCTTTCTTCCCTTGCTGTCTATTTATTCTCTTACACATTGATTCACTTTATTATTATTTTGCTGGTGTACTCATATTTTTACTTTTATAAATATATACTGTGCTTCTTTTTTTCATCTCTAATTTTCACTTACCTTAGGTATACATATTGTGATGTTTGTATTATTTTCTCTGTTTTCGGGGCTTCTCCCAGGACTCTACTGAAAATGGGCTAACATCCAGTTGGACTATCCTGGTTAAAAAAGTAAATAAATACAAATATGCAGAGTGCAAACTGCAATGTTACAGTTGACTCATTCAGAAAGAGAGAATGTGAATTTGATAAAGAAGTGATTTCATGGTGGATATTCAGCAACATTTCTGGAACAAAAGAAAGGGGGAGTGCTTCTACTAATTGCTAGAAGAGCTCCAATAGTGATAGAAGTGAAAAAAGGATAGTAATTACAGATTTGGGGTAATAAGGGGCTACTGGCAAGGAAGGAGGATTATTCTGGCATGTATCTGTATTCCACCTAAAACTGCTGTAATGGAGCTTAAGAAAATTCTGGGAGAAATAATCAGCTTTTAGCAAGTATTATTACTTGGACTTGATTTGCAACAGTGAGGATGTGTCTGGGGGATCTAGAAGAGAAAATGTGAAAAAAGAGGAGAGATTTCTGAAGAAATTTATGAACATATTTGGTATGGAAGACGTGAATTCAGTAGTGGAAACTAGGAGAGAATTTACATATTATTCCTCAAGACAGAAAAACTGGCCTAGACTAGAAAGAAATTGTATTTCACAGGAATGTGTGCATTTAATTGAAAGCTTTGACACAATCCAAAATCTATTTCAGATAATGTGCCATTAACAAATAAGTTAAAAATGTGGGGTAATGAAGTAAAAATGAGACATTGGCACTTCCCCTACCTATCTGTTAAAAAGAGATGAATTTAAGGAATGGGTCGTAAAAATTATATGATAGTTATTAGTGAAGGTAGAAATTTCTTCAGAAGTTATATCTAGTGAGTGGGATAAAATGAAACTGGAGTTTAAAAACAGAGTAGAAATAAAAGAAAAAACAATATGGTTAAGAAGTAACAGTTATTATTTCGAGGGGCTGACAAACGTTCAAGTATTGCAGAAAAAGGGAAATCTCAGACTAAGAAGAGGTGCAATTGCGGAGTGCTGAAGAGAAGATATGGGAGCATCTGGATAACATGCATGAGTTTAGAAAGATTTCTGTTAAGCAATTGTTTGTAATAATAACTCCCGAGCACAAAAACTTTAAGCACAATGTCTTAGGCAACAGAAAGTTGAAAGTGTCGCTGCTAACTTAGGGAACATGTAACAAGAAAAATAACCACAGATCCTGTAGAGGTATTAGAGATATTTCAGAAATTTTATGAGAACTTGTATAAAGCAGAGGAATGTGGAAATGAAGAAAAAGCACAAATAGAAATATTTATGTAAGTCTGAGTGATGCCAAGGTTAGTAGTAGGTAAGGCTCAACAATTAACATTTAAGATAGTAGGAGATGAGATAAAATGGTGACATATAATCAATCTGCAGGAAAGTCTCTAGTAATAGATGGTATTCCTGTGGATGTTTGGAAGTTAGGGAAGAAAGTGATAAAGATCGGAATTGTTTAACAGCACTTTCAAAGGAGGAGAAGCACCAGTATCCTGGAAGAAAGCTATGGCGGCTATAATACTTAAAGATGGTAAAGGCCCACCAGATCCATCTTCATACAGGGCCATTTCAATGTTAAATCATGATTATAAAGTGTATAATACCTAAAAGAATGGCAAAGGTGTTGCCAAAATTGATAGATATGGATCAGTGTGGTTTTGTGAAAGGAGGCAAACATTTATCAATATTCATAGAACAATGATGATCCAGAGAAAAGCAGAATATAAGAAAATACCTCTGTTGTTAGTGAGTTTTGATGCCGAGAAAATATTCAACATAATAAGATGAGATTTTACGAGTGGAACAATGGACGGAGTTGCATTCCCTTATACAATAATAAGGTTAATTAGAATACTATATGAGGGATTAGAGGCAAAAATTAAAGTGGGAAGGTTCCTCCCTGTTTCTGAACAGAGGAACCAGGCAGGGGTGTCCTCTTTCCCCTTTGTTATTTGGATTATATTTAAAACCATTGACAAAAAGATGTAAGGGACTTAGAAATTCAAGGATATAATTGGTATATTTATCAAGAAAAGTTGTATTTATTTGCTGATAATATTATTTTGTACCTGATAAAATCAGAAAAGGACAGCTTATTGTTGTGGAACATTCTGAGACAATTTCAAGTATTTTCAGGATATAAAATTAATGAAGACAAAACAAAGGTTATAGCTATAAACTATGTACCCACACATGAGAAATTCAAGGATATAATTGGTATATTTATCAAGAAAAGTTGGATTTATTTGCAGATAATATTATTTTGTACCTGATAAAATCAGAAAAGGAGAGGTTATTGTTGTGGAACATTCTGAGATAGTTTCAAGTCTTTTCAGGATGCAAAATTAATGAAGACAAAACAAAGGTTATAGCTATAAACTATGTACCCACACATGAATTGGTTCAGCAATACCTTTTTATATGGGGGCATGGTAAAATTAAGTGTTTAAGAGTATGGGTTAAAAAGGATTCTGTTATGGCAGCTAATGACATGTGGGCAGAGACTAAACAAAAGATAATACAAAAACTGAGAAACTGGAAGCTCTTAGTTATAGATATGGATAAGAAGATTCAAGCAGTGAGCATGTTTTAAGTCCCTTTAGTTTTATATACAAATCAGGCATATTTTTATCAACCAGAGGAAATGTTGTGGGCAGTAATTAATAATGACTTGAAGGATTTTATCTGGGAGGAAAAGAGGGTAATGGTCTAATGGAATAAGTTCATCCTTCCGATAGAACAAGGTGGTTTAGAATTACCTGATTTGACGGGATATTTTGGAGCTACACAGTTAAGGCTGTTATAGGATCATAGGACCACAAGATCATAGGAGGTTACTAGGCTAATGGCACTAGAGCCTTTTTAAGCCTAGCCATTCATACCCTAATTTTCCCAATTATTAATGCCCATGGGCTAGAATGGCTTTGGTATATGCTTGTGCCTTAGTGCATCTACAAACTGCCCCTCTCCGTAAGGGCCACAAGTGACAAGCCAGGAATGAATTTACAATTTCCCATCCATCTTTCCAAATTGCAGTTGAATAGGCTTAGGTAAGAGTTCTGTTTCACATTTTTGGGGAGTCTGTTCCAGAGAAGGGGTAATCACTGAGACATATCTGTCCCTCCTACATGTTTTGTTTATGTCATAGATGAGGTTTAGATCCTTAGATTGGTCAATTCTAGTGCTGTTTGTTTTGCAAATGTGTAGTAGATCCATATGGGCTGGATTGGAGAATGCTTTATAGGCTAGGCATGGCTTTGACACCAGGCATCTGTCTCATTGAGGCCCTTTTGTAGGATGTCCACATCATTAGGAGTTTTGATTATGGCTCCTAGTTTGCAGTCATCTGCAAACTTTGTTAGCCAAAGACCTTCTGTGTTAGCCTGTACTTCAGAGAAGTAGATGCCAAACAGGAGAGGACCTAGGACTGAACCCTGTGGTACTCCACTTGTCACTGGTATGAAGCTGGATTTAGAGTCTGCTACTTTCACAGTGTGGGTTCTGTCAGTGAGCCAGTTGGCAACCCATCTTGTGACATAGGGATTTATACCTAGTTTAGTGAGTTTGTCTATAATTCCAGAGTGGGGGATGGTGTTGAAAGCCTTGGCAAGATCTAGATAGGCTGTGTGTACCACCTTACCTTCATCTACGGCTTTGGTGACCACTTCAAAGAAGTCTGTCAGGTTTAGGAGACATGATCTGCCTTTTACAAACCTGAACTGGGTAGGGTCCAGAGTTTGGAGATTACCAATGTTATTGTTTATAAGTTCTATGATGATATGCTCCATAGCCTTGCAGACCAGGCTCGTCAGGCTAATGGGGAGGTAGTTCCCGGGGTCTGTGGTGGCTCCCCCTTTGTGGAGTGGGATAACCATTGCTGTGCACCATTCAGTGGGCACAAAGCCTGAGGTGAGGCTATAATTGAACATGGTACTTAGGTGGGGTACCAGTTTGTTCTGTAGTTCATGCAGAACGCAGCCTGGGATGTTGTCAGGTCCCATGGATGCTGTGTTCTTGGCTTTGGAGAGTGTGTTTTTTACTGTGCAGCCATGATTACAGGTATTTTGCATTCTTCAGGTATAGAGATGGGCCCTTTAGGGGATGAGAGAGGGATAAAGTTAGCGCTGAACCTATCTGCCAGGATGTTGGCAATATCAGTTGGTTCTGTATATTTAGTGACATTGTGCTATAACTCAGAGCAGATCTGAGTGTTGCCATTGAAATTCTTGACATAGCTATAGAACGCTTTGTGATTGTCTTTAGAATCAGTGGTGATTTTGTTTTCGTAACTAGCTTTGGAGGATTTTATGAGGGATCTCAGCTTCTTATTGAGGCTGACCTCGGAGTTCCTCCAATCATGGGATTTTACTCTTTTTTGCAAAGGTTTCTTTCTTCTGTTGTAGAGTTTGTTTATAGCAGGGGACCACCAGATTGGCTTCTTTTTTTTGGAGGATACTTGGTTCTTTTAGGGATTGCACGATCCATGCACTCGTGTAAGTGCTTATAAAGTGCAATTGTATAGGATTCAGCAGTCGTATCTCTATTGTCCATCAGCATGAGTGTCGTGAAGTTTGCCACTTCTGTCTTAAGAAGTGTGAAGTTGGTTTTGGAGAAATGTTTTACTGTGGTTTCCCTAATGGGGGGTGGGGGTGAGATGTGGATGTCTAGAGTGATTTGCTTCTGGATCTGACCAATGAGGAACTGACCTCCGGTTGCCCATGTTGGTAATGACCAGGTCTAGGATATTGCTGCCCCTGATGGGGGTGTGGATAAGTTGATCCAAGTCATTGGAATTTATGAATTCCAGAAAACGTTGAGCACAAGAGTTGTCTGCGTCAGACCTTCCTGGAGGATATCTATATCCTTGGAGGATTCAATGATTGCACCAAGCTTACAGTCATCTGCGGATTTGGTTAACCAAAGACCCTCTGCATTTGCCTTGAGTGCAGAAAAGAACATTCGGCCATCCAATTATTTAACTAAATAATCTACTTGAAACTTCAACAAGGTGACTTTATTCCTCCCACTGGGAGGGAATCAGAGAGAGATTCTCTTGCTAGCTAATGTGATTTTATCTGGACCAGTCCTTTGTACTCTGTTTCTTTTTATCCCTGTCACCCTCTGGGTCACAGGTGGAATACTAGACCTGACTCATGCTTTCTGAATTATGTCTGTTTTCAGTTCTACTGGTTACAGAGGATGGATATTTTTGTCTCAGATCCATCATTCTGTTAAAGTTATAGATTTCATTTCTCCCTCTGGACTGCAGTGTCTGCTGTTTTGACATTTGGATTGTTCTGAGTTATGGAATGCTTCCTTCATTCATTTATGACATAATCAGTGAGGAACATTTGCATCTTTTGCTACACTTTATTTATTTACTAAGTTTTTGGATTTCAGAAAAAAAAATAGTCTAGTATGCTCACGCATTTGTAAGTTGCTGATAATATAGCATATTTATTTTTATTTCTGTGTATTCTTCTTAGTTACTTATTAGAAGCAGTCCATCTTCAGTCTGGCAGCTCCCCAGGGGAAGCCATTAATTTGTTTTGTAGCTAAAATGACTTATTGAGCCTTGGAGCTGAAGTAACATTTGGGATGACAGCCAGTTTAGTGGACTATACAACTAAGCTTGTATTACTTGTTGCACAGGCTGGTTTAGAACTATATACTGATTTGTAACAAAAATTTTTGCCCATTGGGTTATTTTTATACTGGTCCATACCAGACATTTTGGTCACTGCAAGAGGAAGGCTCTTGCAAGTGACAGCCTTTCTGCTTGCAGAGGAGATTCCATCAGTCTCTGGCCAGCTGTACAGTTGTTGTTGTTGTGTCTTTCGGCTTTTCCCGGTTAGGGGTCGCCACAGCAGAACTCTGGTGAGTCTCAGAATTCTCTCACTGTTTATTTATTTACATTTTGTTGATGTAGTAGTTTTCAGTCATACCCTGGGTACGTTAAATAAAAACACCACATGCTACAGCTTAACAATAAAATGACAAATTATATAGGTAAATTAAAACAACCTTATAAAATGTAAGATGAGAACATAAAGAAAGAGTTACAGAAGCTTACATAAATTGTTATAGTGGAAGAGTGTGGAAGACTGAAAAAATGATTTTTTTTTATGCTGACAAAGTACCTAAATGCAAGCAGATACATCCAGCTGGCCAGCATAGACTCTTAATATTCAAAGGCTGTATTAGTGCCAAAGTCCATAGTTTGGCATAATGCATTATCCGGCATCCCAAAAGCTGTTTCACTTAGTATTATTGTTTAAATGGTCTGTTATGAAGACTTGAACACTTGTAATGTTTGGTTATTTTTAACATCCTTTGGGAAGTTGCTCCATATTCCAGATCCTATTCTGGAGAAGGCTCTTTCACCAATGGCATTTTTGTAAGTGAGTTGTCTTGATTGCTTCTTCGTGAGTATGTTCATGTAGCTATTAACACTATTTTCATGGAGAAAGATAGTCCTGTTTATAATGGTTACCCAACTGACTCAAGAAGTCTCAGTGATGCATGTATATTTCTTCCAGTAGAACAAATCAGAAAATTTTGTTTTTAGAGGTTTGTAATTTATGTGTATTGCAAACTGAATGTAGATAGAGAAGAAGCAACCTGTTTTCTAGTTTCGGAACTGTACATTATATGTACTGCTCTTAATAATGCAATTTTTGAAACATCAAGTTATAGTCTAAAAATTCAGAACTTTTAAGAACTTGGAAAATGAAGAACTAGGTTGGTTAGAAAGACAGAAGGAGGAAGCAGAGGTTACTAGTAGAAGTATTCCTCTGATATTTAAACTGGGGTGCATTACTGGGGTCTATATCATATGAGTGAATCACACAAATTGCGAATGCTCATAATATCGAATGTACTGGACCTCAGACTTCCTATTGTGGGGGGCTGTGCCCCCCACACCCCCTGCTAAATATATATTCCAACTCCAAGATCGCACTACAGTGAGGAAAGGGCAAATATCCCATTCTTCACTGTACCACAATCTCAGAAAAAGCACTTTGAGGTCTTGTACGTTCGATATTATGAGCATTCACATTCTGTGTGATTCGCTTATATGATATAGACCCACATTACTGAAGGGAAATGCTTTGTAAGAAGTGACTTTATTCATGTTCGGAGTGAGTCATATGGGAATAAATGGGGGCAAATATCTAACTTTTGCCAAGGGTTCAATATAGCTGAGGTCATTTATCCATATAGTCTGCATGCTCTAGATAATGATGAATGTCTCATAATTATGAATGGGTAACATTGGTAACATGCATGTTGTGAACATTGAAATTGTGCACTTTCAGTTTGCTGTGATAAAAGAAAAGAAACATTTGTTTTTGGAATGAGACTGTGTAAGGGTTATATGGAAGTGTTTATTGATGAAATACCCATGTGATTTATTTTACTATGCTTTCCCACAGTTTCCAGCATAGATTAATCCTGCACGTAGCTTAACAGAAATGTGAATAAATAATGCTGTGGTTCTCTTTAATCCTACCCCAATTCTGTTCTCTCTGCTTAATTTGCCTTGATCTTTACATATGAAGGACATGATGCTAAAGATAAAAAAAAACAAATGAGTAAGTAAGGACAGATATAGTTAGGAGAATGTTGAAACTGGCTTGCATTTGGAGTTATTAGAGGTAAATGGTTAAATTATCTAGGTAACTCTAATAGAGAACAATTGCATTTCCTGCAGCCTTTCATGTTATCACACAATGGGCAAATGTATGAGCATAAAACTCACATCTTTACTTCCTGAATCTGTTGTTATATGCGTGCAGTCTCTTCCTATTTTTGTTGAAGGATTTTGGCAGCCTGAGTAGAAAGTTAAATGTAATTGTGCTGAAGATATTTTTAAGCTTTCAACTAAAATAGAACTGTATGAGTGTACCGCTGAATGCTTCCTTCCGAGCCTTCAAACTTTAAACTGCAGAAAGAAGCAAAAGTACATTTGTTACAGGAATAACCAGCAAATAAATAAAATTTGAAAAAAACAATGATTTTATAATTTAGTAATAAAATGTGAAGCAGAAGTAGGAAAGAAACAAAACTTCTGATGACGTAGCAAGAATCTTTATATGGCTGTATGCAGGTCTTCTGTCAGCCCACAGCTCAAATGCGTGCACTGTTGGTTGTACAGCTTTTGCGATAACATGGACAGGATGTAAACATTGTTTATGGCAAAAAATATCACTGGGAGGTAAAATATCAGACACTGCAAGGAAAGACTTCTTGTATGAACACACACTCAGACACACACACACACACACACACACACACACACACACACACACACACACACACACACACACGCACAAGATGCACAAATACTGCCTATTTCATTGTTAGTGTGGGGACCAGTACAATGCCATTCTGCAAGGATAGGTTGCTTGTGCACGTGCGCACATGCGCGCGCATACACACACACACACACACACACACACACACACACACACACACACACACACACACACACACACATATATACACACGCAAACACTGCTTGTGCATGTATTGATACACACATGCACACACACACACACACACACACACACACACACACACACACACACACACACACACACACACACACACACACACAGTTTTCTTGTCATTATGGGGAACAGTATAATTATACCATCGTGCCATGTGAGAATAAAATATTCTGTTGGAATTTTGTGCATATTTTATTATACCATGATTTGATGCAAAAGAACCCAAGACACAACTTCATATTGGCTGAGAGAACAGTTCAGCTGGAAGTTATCCTGTATTATATCATTTTAAGTCAGCATTCTACCAGTCAGATATTTGAAAGACCCAAGAAATTAAGGCTGCAAGAACTAAAGTGCATAACTTTCCATTATTTGCTCTAACATACTGCTGTGGATAAAGATTGTTTGTGTACAAAGTTACAACATCAGTAAAGACTGTAATCAAAAAAAGAAACATAATTGCCCCAGTAACTACAAGTAATGATCTCAGTCATCATTTCTCAGAAGTTGTTCCTTCATGTCTTTTTTACATGGAAAGCCATAGTCATCTGTGAAACAACAAAAGTGGTGCTCTCAGTAAAAAGAAAAAAAAGGGATTGCTGGCTGAAAAGTTTTGTGATTTTTTTGAGTACTGAAACCTGATAGTATGCATGTTTAGTAATTTAATGTTACAAATGTAAAATGTATATAAGTGGAAAATGAAACATTTATGTAACTCTTATGTGTGTTATAATAACAATAATACCTGTCAAAAAAATGGAAGTTATGCAGAATTAAATGCTTTTTGGTTTATGCACTTTATCTCTCAGGCTTCTCAGTTTTCTTCCTAAGGGTCAAATCTGAAATGATAGGAGTTAAATCCTCTATAACTTCCACCACTGACTGGTATTATAGTCATACCCCTCAACCTCTCAGTGCTAGAAATCTGGACAAAGCCTAATATAATAGGGAAACAAAGGCCCAAAAATAGGGACATATTTTAAATATTGAGCATATAAACAGACAGTTGCTAGAAAAACAGGTTTTGCATTATTATATATTTTTCAAAGGGTGTGACGTCTGAAACTCAAATATTTGCCATTATTTAGTATTATTTAGTGATGTCAATCCTCAATGATTTGCCAGAAAACTGCAAATCTTATGAGGAACAAACCAAAAATATGAGGTAAAAATACGGACATTCTGCGAAAATCTGTACAGGTGAGAGGTATGAATGGGCTAGGCTTGTAAAGGCTCCAGGTCCATTAGCCTAGTACACACCTATGAACCTATGAACCTATGAATAGTTACATTACAGCATGGGATATGTTGCAGAATCAAAATTATACAATATATTTGTTGAATTGAATTCCAAAGTAAAGTTATATTGTTTTTTTATGCCAGCAACCCCTGCTGCCTAAACAGAATAATAACATTGATTTAATTAAGCTTTATCTGCTATAAGTGGATTAAATTTTGTATATTTTTATATGACTGTTATCCTGTTTATAGTTACTCACTCTCTCAAAAGTTGTGCTAACTGCAACTTAAACAGTTAAGTCTATTTTCTGAGTAATGAAAAAAAAAACCAGAAAGTAATTTATGGAGCTGCCACTATGACTGAGTTACATTTCAGCAGTCTTGTCTGAATACAGGCAGCTGCACCTACTGGATACTCCCTTGTGTACAGAATAAATAAAAAAAATAGTTTACATTTATACAGCCTGAAAACAGTCAAACCTAGATTATGTTGCCGATTCTAATTAAAACAGAATTTTACTAGACTATAAGAAATTCTAAACTAATAAAAATATTTATAAATAAATCAAAATCAGCATAGGAATGTTGCTAATAAAAAGTTTTATAATTATTTCAACAGCATTAAGAACATTAGTAATAGACATGGCCCGGTCTTGAATTAAGGAAATTTTACATGCATTTGCAGTTGTCTAATTTGCATATTTTTTCCTGAATTGAGACTAAAATTGGTCATTTATCATATGTTTTATACCCCAGTTAAACTCAAATTCAAATAAACAAATAAAAAAATAAATAAAATAAAAAAACAAAAGCAACAATTTTGGATAACATATTCCTTTTGTAGTGGAAGTACTAAAAATGCTGAAAAGCAAGTACTGTCAAGCATACAGTAATTTCCTTCTGTTAAGGGGAAATTGACAGCAGTGCTAATCTTCAAGCCAAACAACGTCATTAAAATTAAAATTTACACTGTTCTGAAATAAAGTTGCCTGCTTTATTTAACCAGCATGAGAGGAGTAAGAAGGATATAAGTACATAAGAGCCATTCTGACTGTTCCTAAAATAAATACCATCATTTGAAATAAAAAGTTACTAAGGACAATGATATATCTCAGGCTGGTATGGGCTAAGTTAGGTTTACTCCCCTTGGTCCCTAGTCAGAGCATTTGATTTCTCAAACTTCACTCTCTGGGGCTCCTGGCCACGCCGTTATACAGGATTATTGCTTAAATAACACTTATTGGACTTCTGAAATCATTAACCCCCACTTTAACTTTTGAAAAAAAAAACAACAACAAATGCTTTCCACATTACAAGAGATCCATTAGTGATTTTCCTAGTCTTCTGTAAAAATCAACTAAAGTGCAATCTCTACACAAATGACTTTTGTGTGCACTGATACTTTTGTGCTTCTTTAAAAATATACAAACTGTCAGCATTTCTAAGCAGGAGAGCAAATATGTTATTATAACTTGTACAGTTAGATATAATCAGTCAAGACTAGTAAAATAACCAAATGCAGGAAAATCTGTTTTCAAAAGCCTCTGTATGCCACTAAGTAACAGCTGTTTAGACTCTAACACTATACTTGCTCACACTAAAACTAAATCCCAAAAAGTCACTGTGGAGGCAACAATTGACTAAATAGCACTCTAGTACCACAGTAAATACCACGATCCACACTTGATTTAAATAAAAAGCACAAGCTCTTTAATTCGACAAGCCAAAGGCAAATTGTTGAGCGCTTTCATGTATAAAATACACTTCATCAGAACACATGACAAGCCTGAAGGCTCTCTATAAATACTTAAAAAACCGCCAACATTAATTGCTTAAGAACTACGCCCTCACCATTTCTTAAAACTACAGTACATACTTTCTCACTTATAATACATCCAAAACATTAAATGCAGCATTAATTACCATTGTGCAATAAATTTTTACACATAAAAAACTAATCCTAAACAAATAACAGTGTTATACTTGTGTTATTCAAGTTAAAAATAAATCACAGTTATACATTGTCAAACACTGTCGAATAATTCTAATTTAAGTTGACATCTGTCCATGAAAACAAAGTTCATTAAATGCATAATTCAACTATTTGCTGAAACACTACCTGTAAATACCTTAAAATAATCTTTGTACAAAGGTAATAAAACTCTATGCAGAAAGTTTTGCAAATTGTGTACTTTTAATGCAATTTTAAGGACAAAATGTAACTATTGGAGATGTTATGTATTCCTAATCAAGGGTTTTGTGGGAATCATGTCATTTAAACCTGGAAGGCAAGCTGCATTTAATTTCAACTGCCATTTGATTTCTTTCTCTCCCACTGTTCTCTTGATATCCCCACCCCTCGGATTGTCCCTTACTACTTCCAAAATTGCAAATTTAAACTTGTCACATGTTTTACTTTTAGAAATGTGACGAAATAAAGCATTGTTGTCGTCCCTTCTCCCTATACAGTAGGTGTGATCATAAATTCTATTTTTTAACTGTCTGTCGGTTTTCCCGACATAAAAACAGGGACAGGAACAACACATAGCTAAGTAAATCAAATGTTTGGTATTACAATTGCCATAAACAAACCTAATTTTGTTGTTGTTGATGTTTTTTAGAGTGCAACAATCGTCCTCACAGATGAAAGCACATTGGGAACATCTACCACATTTCCTAGTCCCCCCTCTCTGTGTGTTCTTATTCCACCCTTGTCTGTTGGCCTTCCATTCAATAAGATTTTTAATATTCGGGCCTGTTTTATATACAAAGGTGGGTCTGTCACTGACAAAATCTTTAATAGACTCATCACTAGTAATGATGTTCCAATTGGAAGTGATGATTTTTTTAACTTCGCCTACATGTTTTCCATACTTAACAATGTAAGACTTCGAATATTCATTGGCACCTTTGTTGTCTTGACATTTCTTGCTGGTATCAAGAAGGACTGACCCCTTCCCCAAAAGTGGTGTATACTTTTTCCCCCATTCCTGTATCACATACCTGATCACATCCGAAATCAAGTTGGGTGGATAGCCTTTGTCCCTAAACATTCTCCCTATGTGATTGATTTCCAACTCCATGTCCGCACGGACTGTTGTCATTCTTGCAGCCCGAATGCACTGCCCTTTAATTATGCTACGTTTCTGTGAATAGGGGTGACTACTACTAAAATCCAAATAACCATTACTAAATGTGTCCTTTCTGTAAATCTTAGATTGAAAGGACACCCCATCATTGAATATATACACGTCCAGGTAATTAATTCCACTCCTGTTGTATTGATATACAAACTCTAAATATGTGGTGGTCTGATTAATGTATTCAATGAATTTAGATAATGAAGTAGTGTCCCCCTTCCATAACAAAAACAAATCGTCCAAGTAACGGACATAGCAGGATATATGTTCCATCCATTCACTACCCAACACAAACTCTTCCTCCCAATCCAGGAGCACAAGATTGGCATAAATGGGGGCGCAAGCTGCCCCCATAGCCACACCAGAGATTTGTCGATAGTATTCACCTTCAAAGTAAATGAAGTTATTGTCAAGTACAATTTCTGTGAATTCAGAAATGAGCTGAATCTTCTCCCAACTTAGGCCACTGTGTTTCCTCAAACTAGCTGTAAATCTATCCAACCCCTCATCCTTTGGAATACAGGAGAAAAGATCCTTGATGTCAATCGTGACAAAGATCATGTCTGAACTCCATAACTCTTTGGTGAAAATCCCCAGAAATTCCCACGAATCTCTGATGATGTGCTGACTCCCCTCAAGAATGTGTTTTGACCAACAGTCAACCACTCTACCAAATGGGAAGGTTTTACTGTGACTGCCTGCAATAATAGGTCTAAACGGGGGGTTCAGCACATCCTTGTGCACCTTCGGAATTCCGAATATTGTAGCTAATTGGGGAAAATCAACCTTGAGAAATTTATACAGCTCTTCATCAATTCTCTCATCCAACAAAAATTCTTCCAAGTATAAATCAATCCTATGATGGGCGATATTAACCTGATTTAAACTTGATACCTCGTATTGTGCAATGTTGTGGAGAATATCAAAAATCTTTGCTGTATATGCGTTCTGATCGTATAACACAAAGTATGTACTGTAGTTTTAAGAAATGGTGAGGGCGTAGTTCTTAAGCAATTAATGTTGGCGGTTTTTTAAGTATTTATAGAGAGCCTTCAGGCTTGTCATGTGTTCTGATGAAGTGTATTTTATACATGAAAGCGCTCAACAATTTGCCTTTGGCTTGTCGAATTAAAGAGCTTGTGCTTTTTATTTAAATCAAGTGTGGATCGTGGTATTTACTGTACTACTGTCACACTAAAACTAATTAGACTCCGAAGCAACAGTCAAGACAACAGGACTTTCTGTATGAAGGATTACTCCAGGAGATCATAACAGATAGAATTCAATCATTCTGACACTGCAGAATGCTATTTGCTCAGTATTATATATCAGTACTATACACGAGTAACAAATTACAGATTTGTCAGGACACCTGGAGTAATTATACATGACATTAAACTCATATTATAGTGCATATCACAGATGAAGGATCAGCAGGCACCTGCTCTACAGCCAGAATTTACAGCAGTATGGTACCAGTGTATTATGAATTGGATTCCTGTGCAGTACAAAAATCTGTGTAGCAGATCCTGCAGCTTCACATTCTATCTAGGAAAAAATGTTGGTTGCAAGTAAATAAATTATGAACTCAAAATACAACAAACTCATAAAAAAGGATAAACAGTAAAACATACAAATTTTTCCCAAAATACTTACTTGGACCTGATAACACATGTGTAATGATATTGTTTGACAACAACACTTTACAAGTCAGTAGTTTAATACTTCATTTAAGACTGCATTAGGGCAAAAACTCAATTTAAAATGCTGGGTCCATGACAAAAATTAAGATTCTTGAATCTATCCATGTGTTTAACTGCTTTTTGAAAAGATATAATGAACTCATTTGGCAAATGGACAAAGGTAATCTGAGCAACAGCTAAATCATAGATTAAAATAGCTGGTTCTCATTACAGTTCTACGTTTAGTAATTCTGTACATGCAACTTATTACTCTAGTAGCCGAGTCCAGCAACTCAGTATTAAACACAAGGTGAAGCCCTTCGTTCATTAATGCTTTATAGGTTAAACACAGTTTTCCCCTCAAATACGTGTAACTGATAGAAAAAAAAAGATCTAGGTTCTCAATTCTAGAATAATGTGAATTACTGTTAATCTCTGGAATTTTCTTTGTGAACTTACATTGTATACTTTCAAGTCGTAGTAAATCACCCTAACTGTATTCGCAAAACAACATAATGTTAAGTTGTCATTCTCGCCTTCATTCTTGCTGGATGGGTTCAGAGCCGATCCTCGGCTCCAACTCAGCCTATACTATAGCTCGAGAGCTATTTTTCCCGGCTCGAGGCAGCCCTATAACCCACAATAACATGCTCTAACTCCCCAGATCTCGTTTGCCGCTTCGCTGCGAGGTTGTCTTTTTTTACCGGCTCAGGTCAGTAAGAGATTTATTCTATTAAACTAAATTTTCAGGTAGTTTCTCCAGTTAGTTACCCTTGTTTAGGTCCCTACTAATTGCCTTTTTCATACAACCCTTTCGGAGCGGAGTCATAGAACTCACTCATCTAGGTCATCCAGGCTCTCCGACCACGACATCGAGAGGGTGGTCAGTAGGCTCATAAAATCTCAGGCACTAGCCCAAATGCTCCAGAGCCCATCTCACCAGACTGTGGCTCCTTCAGTACCGCTATCGATTCCTCCTCCGACTCACCCCTCGAGTTCGGAGCCGGAGTTTGTCAGAACCGTAACCTTACCCACATCGGAGCCGATACTCCCACCTTCGGCTCCGGTGTTGTTGGCTCTGACCTCTTCATTGGTTCCGTCCATGGAGAGGTCCGGGCGCCGGGACTCCATTGTCGGCTCCGAGGGGGCGAGTGGCATCGGACCCTTGTCCGACCCCGCTCTCCCTCTCAGAGCTTCGGCTCTGGTTAGTTCGGCCCCGACATCATTCTCGGAGCCTTCTCTGTCGGTGCCGGGGGCGGTTCCGGTCTCTTCGGAGCCGGGACTACCTTTGGTATCTGATAGGGGAGCCTTCGAGGTGATGAGGAGTGTGCTGGACCCAGTGTCCACTCCAAGGTTAAGTTCTGCAGCTCCTCCCTCTACAGTGCCTGTTACGGTTTCTGACCATCCTCCTACATCTGACAGCAGAGATCCAAAGCATAGGGTACCCACCTTGGGTGTCTCCTCCTCTTCCGAGGGCTCCCCTGATGTTTCAGGGGAACCCCCTAGGAAAAGAAAGTGCAAGAGGAAGCACATAGACTCCCCCGAGTCTGTCACATCGGACACTGACTTGGATGAGTCGGAGGGTTCCCCCAGATCCCCCTCTGAGGATGTCTCTTTTTCAGACATCCTAGAGATCCTAAAACAGAGGGGAAATTGGTCCACTCTCAAACCTTCCAAGGACGAGTCGGTTTACCTTGACGCTTTTGGATCTCGCCCTTCCACCTCCTGGGTGTCTCCCCCTTTCGACCCACTAATGGAGGTAGTGGCTAGAAAGGCATGGGCAGTTCCTGATTCAATGTAACCTACCCTAGGAGGCCTTCTAAATTTATTTCTGCACCAGAGGACAAATTCTTTCTCACCAAAGGCGTTTCAGTTGATGCTATGGTGGTAGCAGCAGCCACTAAGAAGGAATTGGCTGATCCTTCTGTACCTGTTCATCCTCCTAATAAAGAGTCTAGGACCATGGACAGGTACGGCAAGTGGACATTTGCTTCAGCGACCTTTACTATGCGATCGCTGAACTATTTATGTAATTTCACCCGCCTTCAGAGAGACCTGCTCAAAGAGCTGGGTGAAACGGTATAGGATCCTTCTGCTGCGGGGTATCAGGACAAGATAAACTCCCAGCTGGCCACCCTGAACTCCATTGTTAACTCCTCCATGCGGCTTATCTCTTACGCAGCCGATGGAGCGAGTAGGGCCGCTGGCACAGGTGTTGCATTGAGACGTCATGCTTGGATGCGACTCTGTAACTTTGCTGATCCCTTCAAGGCGTCCTTCACCAACACCCCCTTTGATGGTTCAGAATTGTTTGGACCTCAGGTGAAGAATACCCTCACCAGATGCGAGCAAGATGGTAAGAATCTCTCTGCCATGGGAGTCCATTTTTCCACACCTTCTAGACCTTATCCTAAGGGACAGAGGGGTGGAAAGATGTGGTTCCGCAAACCACAGGGAGTCGCGCCTGCCGCACGTGGTGAATTTCCCCCCAGAGGCAGAGGGGGGAATAATAACAGACGCCACCCCAGGGGTAGAGGGGGTCTACAGAACCAGGGTTCCAGGGAATCTTTCCCTGACCAACCCTTTCAGCATCCCTGAGAAGCTGCCCGACTGTCCGACTTTGGAGGCAGTCAGGGGAAGATTATCTCTGTACCCAGAAGCCTGGCAATCCCTCTCCCAAGACACATGGGTACAGAAGATCATATCCGAGGGTTACAAAATTCCCTTCACTTCCCCTCCGGTACATCCGCCAAGACCCCTACCAGACGTACCACCCGCACAAAGCGGTCAGGCTCAGCTAGAAATAAAAAAGCTGATAGAAAAAAGAGTCATTCAGGCAGTCCCAGCAGATCAGCTAGGATCCGGAATCTACTCCAGATTCTTTTTGGTACCATAAAAGACTGGAGACTGGAGACCCATTTTGGACATCAGCAGATTGAACAACTCTGTACAAAAGACAAAATTTCGGATGGTAACACTGCAGTCCATTCTACCCTTTTTGGGCAGAGAAAACTGGATGTGCTCCTTAGACCTCCAGGACGCGTACTATCATATAAAGATACACAGGAGCTCCAGGAGGTTTCTCCGCTTCCGGCTGGGAGCCAGTCATTATCAATTCAGAACCCTGCCCTTTGGTCTCACCACAGCCCCCCGGGTGTTCACCAAATGCTTGGCAGTGGTCATGGCTCACCTGAGACAAAAAGGATTCCAGGTGTTACGACTGGCTCATTTCCGCTACCACCAAGCAGCATCTTATAATGGCCAGGGATTACACTATTCAACTTTGCAACAGTCTAGGTATTTCTATAAATTTTGCAAAGTCCTCCTTGTCGCCTTGTCAATGTATAAACTTTATAGGCGCCGTATTAAACACCACAGAAATGTCTGCAACATTACCACCTCAGAGAGTGACAGACATAAGGCAGAATGTTCAGTCCCTGTTTCAGCCCAACAGAGTTCAAGTCAAGCTAGTATTGAAAGTGTTAGGCCTCATGGCAGCGGCGATTCTTCTACTCCCATTAGCCCGCTTCCACATGAGGCTCCTTCAGTGGATGCTGTTTTCTCAGTGGTCCTTTCAACAGCTACCAATGACTCACAACATTTTGATAACCCCATCTTACAAGAATCACCTCTCCTGGTAGATGGTTTTCCCTCAGCTTTTTCAGGGCAGACCCTTTGTTCTCCCCCCCCAGTTGCCACGGTGACAACGGATGCCTCCTTGATTGGGTGGCGGGGGGCATTATCAGGGCAGGACGGTCCAGGGCACATGGCAACAATCAGAACGCCACCTGCACATAAATGTCCTGGAGATGAGGGCGGTGCTTTTGACGTTGCAAGCCCTTCAGAGCTCTCTTCCCACAGGGCTATAGCAATTCAAATGGACAATATGGCTGTGGTGTGGTACATAAACAAGCAGGGCGGAACAAAGTCCTACCCCCTATGTCAAGAAGCACTCAGACTTTGGCAATGGGTGATTTCCTCTCAATGGTTTCTGATAGCAACGCACATCCCCGGGAAGTCCAACGTCATAGCGGACAGATTGAGCAAAACTATCCTCATGCCTCACGAGTGGTCTCTAAATCAAGCAGTAGCAGACAGAATATTTCAGAAGTGGGGCCAGCCTTGCTGCGATCTTTTCGCAACTCCTCAAAACAGCAAGTGCCTCGACTTCTTCACACTCTTTCCTCTACCAGGCCATCCCCCCAGAGACACTCTTGTTCACGATTGGCCCCGGGGTCTTCTATATGCCTTTCCTCCCTTGCCATTGATCCCACAATTAATTCAGAAAGCAACCGCATTGAGATCCAAAATGATCCTCATTGCCCCATTTTGGCCTCGACAAGTATGGTTTATGTTCCTGCACAGTTACCTACTGGAACAGCCTTGGCATCTGGAACCCCTTCCAGATCTGTTGACCCATCTCACGGGCAAGCTGCATCAGTCTCTTCATTCCCTCAACCTCACAGCTTGGTTGCTCCACTTCCAGCCATAGCCAGGCTTCCCCTTATTTCTCCTCCTGTTCGTGATATCATTCTGGCTTCCCATTAGTCCAATACTAGGAAGACGTATGCGAGTAAATGGAAGCGTTTTTCGCATTGGGCACAAACTAGGTCCCTAGATCCTTTCCATGCACCCATTCATAAGGTTCTAGACTTTCTGGCGGAGCTTTTTCATTCAGGGTCATCGTCGGCCACTATCAGGGTACAATTAGCGGCCATTGCTAATTTTCATGTTGAGCTTTCAGAAGCAAATATTATGTCCCACAAACTCTGTAAAGCCTTCCTCAAGGGCATCTTTTTGCTTAGACCTCCAGTTAAAGATCCACCTCCACATTGGGATTTGAATTTAGTTCTAACCTCATTGATTCTGCCTCCTTTTGAACCTGCAGCTTCTTGCTCCCTCAAGCTTCTTTCTTGGAAAACTCTGTTTTTAGTAGCCATAACATCTGCCAGAAGGGTATCGGAACTTCAAGCCTTGTCTGTCCGTCCCCCTTATTTGGTCTTTCACAAAGACAGGGTAACTCTCAGAACAAACCCTTCCTTCCTACCGAAAGTGTCCTCGGAAGCAAATCTAAACCACTCCATTGACTTGCCTGTCTTCTTCCCAGACTATGCCAACAGGGCTGAACAGAAATTACATTCATTAGATGTTCATCACCAATTACGGTATTATGTAGACAGGACAAAACAACTCAGAAAGTCAGACCAGCTCTTTCTCTCTTATGCTGCAGGAAAGAAAGGGCTTCCGGTATCGAAGGTTACTCTTTCCAGATGGTTGACATCTATTATTACCTTTGTCTATGAGTTGAGACACAGGCAACTTCCGTCTAGGCCTAAGGCTCATTCAACCAGGGCACTATCAACATCAACGGCATTTCAGCAAGGTTACCACTAGATGCCATATGTGCAGCAGCTACATGGGCTTCCAAACATACCTTTATTGCCCATTACAAACTTGATATAGCCTCCAGAAATAGAGCTGACTTTGGTTCCACTGTACTCAGGAGTCTGTTCCATTGAGCCACCCAGGACTAAGATGCTAGGGATGCCGTCCCATCCAGCAAGAATGAAGGCGAGAATGACAACTTAACATTAAGAAGTTATGTTCTTACCGTAACGTTCCATGTTAGTTGTTTTCTTCTCGCCTTCTTTCTTGCGTCCCTCCCTCCTGCCCCCTAGCCTGGATAGACTTGAGGTCTCTGAGTCCTTCCATTTCTGGAGATATAAAATGTTACGGTTTCCCCGTATCCTTAATGTTACTAGCAGGGAGCCCTACTTGCAAATGAGGAATATGATATTATGATATTATATTTATACTATGTCTTAGCTTCCAAACGAGATCTGGGGAGTTAGCGCATGGTATTGTGGGTTATAGGGCTGCCTCAAGCCGGTAAAAATAGCTCTCGAGCTATAGTATAGACCGAGTCAGAGCCGAGGATCGGCTCCGAACCCATCCAGCAAGAAAGAAGGCGAGAAGAAGACAACTAACATGGAACGTTATGGTAAGAACATAACTTCTTATTATATTCTATAATTGTGTGAACATAAACTATAAACAGTTTCTTGAAAACTTCTTTATTCCCTAGATCAAAATTCCTAAGAATTAAACCAACAACTTGTATAGATTTTTTTATTTTTTCACCATAAGACCTGACTTTAGTTATTACTAACAGTAATACCCAGGGCCTTATACACTGTCAGGTTCTGTAAATCAGTAGGCCATAATTTCACATTTAAAGTGATAGACACTCTACTAAAATATAAAATGCTATATTTATCCTTATTAAATTTAACCCATTTTAATTCAACCACAGAGTAACTTGGCTCAAGTACTGATTAAATGTACCAAAATCGTGAGGAACTGTAGTCACGCATATAATTTTTATATCATCTGAGTACTTGGATGTCTATATGTTTGAGATTTTTGGTATTAAATCAAAGACAATGTTAAATAACATGGTCTCAAAACCAAACCCTGCGGAACTCCCTTCTTCACCAGGACCCAGCCAGATGTGAAGTTGTGTAATCTTACGCTTTGAAATCTTCTAGTCATCCAATTTGCAACCCAACAAATACTATAGGGATTTATTGATTATTTATATAGTTTCTACAGTAACAACATGAGGTATAGTAGCAAAGGCCTTAGATAAATCCAAATATACAACTGCTGCAGAGTTTTGAATAAAACCATGTTGAGAAATGGCACTAAGACTAAGACTAATTGGTCTGTAGCTGGTCTTATCTATGGTTCCTGCTTTATGAATAGGAATAATATCTGCAATTTTCCAGCCAGTGGGAACAATACCAAGTAATAGCATTTTTTTTAAAAAAGATGTAATATTTACAGATAAATATTTACTATAGACAGCCCATAATGGCCCTGGAATATGGTCAGGTCCTATCCCACTGTCCTGTGTTATGCATCTCAAAGAAGATCTGACCATATTCAAAGTAATAATAAGAAATTCACATTCCATGGATATTATCATTCTCTTATCAACGGTGTCCTCTGCACCAGTGATATCCCCTTCCAAGAAATGATTGTGAAACTCATTTGCCAGAGATTCTTCTGTGTATAGTGTTATGTAATATGGTGTCTAGAGTTTTAACCCTTTCCTTAGACTGAGTAACATCATCATCATCTTCTTTCGGCTGTTCCCATTAGGGGTCGCCACAGCAGATCACCTGTTTCCATTTCTTCCTGTCCTCTGCATCTTGCTCTGTCACACCAACCACCTGCATGTCCTCTCTCACTACATCCATATACCTTATCTTAGGCCTTCCTCTTTTCCTGTTACCTGGTAGCTTCATCCTTAGACTGAGTAACATATGAGTAGAATTTCTTAGAAGATGCTGTGAACAGTAAATGCTATTTGTACTTATTTGGTCCTTCTAAAAAAGATGCTTTCCGTCTTCTGCTGAGGAAATGTATTGGAAATATCACTTTTAAACCTCCTCCGGATATTAAACTTTTTATTTTTCTTCCTCAGTAATTTTGTATGACTTAAATTCCACCATGAAAGTATAAAGCACTCCGGTTACATAGTGCTGGGTTTTCTACACTTATCTAAATGTTCACAACAGATACTCTCAAAAGCTTTCCAGAAATGAGAGAACTCCCTCAAAACTTAAAGTTACTACATCTGTGGAATTAATTTGTATTTAGATCTAAAATTAATGATTAATCAAATACAAACTTAGGCTGACACTCAGAATTTTTCCAGTATCATTTCCCTAAATTCAAAAGCTGTATGATCTGAACTGCCAAGTGAATGCAACTGTTTTACAGAAATTGTTTTATTTGGTATATTGTGCATACGAGATCCAAGGTATTGCCTGACTGAAGGAAAATTAATAAGTTATGTTAAGTTATGATTCTGACAAAGATCATAAAATTCATCTTCCTGAGCAGTCCTAGTTATTCTTTTCACCCAGTCTATCTTGGGAAAATTAAAATTGCCCCATATTTTCAAATTCATAATACTCATGAACTTGTATATTTTATGTATGTACAAGTATTGGTCCAGTGTTGACAAAGAGGGACTTTTATGACAAACCAACAAATTAATAAAACTAGCTGCTTTTTTATCAGGTAACTCTAAAAATAGGACTTTCAACTATGGATGACTTCTAATACCCTGACAGATACCCCATGGGCAACAAATGCTACAACCCCCCCGCCACACACACACACACACACACACACACACACACACACACAACCACACACTTCTCTTACTTAACAATCATACATGCAGTTGTTATGCTGGCAAAGAAACTCCTTCAGTATTCCATGGTTCAGTAGTCACAATCACAAATTTATTGATTCTTCCTGCAAATTAATTGTAATTCATACATTTTATTATTTAAATTTTTTGTGTAGTAAATTTTTTAAAAAGTTGTTTGATCTTACCTCAGTGTTTCTAACAGCTGTTGCACTTGATTAAAGTCCAAAAAATGTTTCACAATGTCTATGTATTTCTTACTCAGCAGTTTGCACCACTATGAAACCTGCCCTTACCATGTAAATCATCCCTCAGACAAAATTCATTCCAAGTTCTAATTAAATTTATGTACTTAGAATGACAAAATTTGTTCAGCCAGTTGTTAAATAACCTTGCTTTAGTGAACTAATAGTCAAAGCAGGAAATGGAAGGATTTCTGAAAAACACAGGTTCACTTTATTTAAGAGGCAAACTTCAAAGATATTGTAAACATGTCTGTAAAGATGAAATAAAGGGTCTTCTACAAAGCATTAACACCAGTATGTATTGTGACTTATCCATAATGATTCCCATTTTTATCAGCTTTTTAACCAAAGGAAATATTTTGCAATCTACTCCCCCCCCCATATTTAAGACAGTAACTTTTGCCTTATCAGTACCACACAAAGGTTTAATATACTTTGTAATTATTGAATCACCTATTATTAAGACCCCAGGTACATGCAGGAGATCATGTTCATTAGAATCAAGTCTTTCCTAAAATTACCTCCTACGACTCTTCTCTTGACCCTTTTGTTCATTTCTGGATTACTCAAACTGCTCTGATTAAAGTTACTATCCCTCCTCATCCTTTTTCTCTGTCTCTAGGTCCTTTGCTTATTTCTTGAATATGTGATTTACTGTAATCTAAAGCTTCTTTCTGAGTTGCAGGGTATGAGACATATTTTCATTATACATTGGAGAACACAATATCATCAGTCTGAACCCCTGCACCCAGAAAAGAGTTTTCACGAAACAGAAATAAGTTGCTTCCGTGTGCATCACAACTTATAGTATTTTGTTCAGACGGGTCAGGGCATTTGTCAGTCTGTGAGCCTTGATCAGTTGTTAAAAACTCATTTCCCATGTAAATATGCTCATTGGTGATATTTCTTTTTAGTTCAAAATTTTCAGTGCTATATAAGCGCAGTTCTCTCCAGCATTATAAAGATGACCTACATGACTCTTACAATAAATACCATACAGGAAGTATATAAGTATCTGGACAAAAATGAAACGATCAGTGTGGCCAGCAGATAATAAGAAAACCAATAAAACTTCCTGCCTTACATTTTAACGAAAAATAAGTGTGTCACATGGTATCTACTATAAAATGATGTGGCAGAAATTTCTGGATTATGCAAAATCGACAAACCAATATCAGTCCTATTTAACAATGGGAAAAGAAAGGAAAAAAAAAGACTATGAATCTCAGTCCTTGTTACTGTCACTTTCCATAAGCACTGCAGCATTAAAACGTCCTTTTGAAAGCCCTGCTTCCAAGGGGTCATGAAATAACGATATTTAGCCTGCATACATTCCACATGTACTTGAAATACAAAATTCCTGGTTGCAGCATTAACACAAGCCAAAAGCTTACTCTACAGATGCACTGCAGTTTGATTGTAACCATTCATGTGAAGTTGTTAAATCTCGCTGTTTATTCTCACTGATGGGTTCGGAGCCGATCCTCGGCTCCGACATGGCCGATAGCAAAGCTCAAGGTTTGCCAGTAGCTCGAGACCAAGCCCCTTATCCCACAATGCACTGCTGGAATTACCTCAGATCTAGTTTGCCACGGCAAGAGAGATCTTGGTGATCCAGCTAGCTCGGACCATTTGTGAGAAAAAAACAGCAAGTTTTGATAAAAAAAACTTTCTTTTTGTTTTTTAGCCCTGTATTTGTAAAATATAGTTAATTGTTATAGTGTTAAAAATTTTAATAATAGAATCTGTAGTTTTGGATAGTTAGTGCCCTGTTGGCTTAGTGCCTGAGTTGGGCTTAGCTGCTTTGTGGGTCTTTACAAGGAAAGTAAGGACTTTGCTGTATTAGTTTTTCAGCATACTGGTTTGTTTTACCTTTACTGTGTCGGATGACAAGGAAAAGTCCCATCCTAAATCGGGATTCAAGAAATGCCCATCTTGTGGGCAGAAAATGTCCGCCACTGACAGATACATTCAATGTGTCTAATGTCTGGGGGCTAAACACCTCCAAGACACTTGCAGCATTTGCCATTCTTTTTCTTCAAGAGTCCTCTTGGAGAGAAGGAGGAAGCTATTAGACAGGGGATTACTGAAGCATTCCTTTTCTGAGGTATTGAGTAGCCATGAAGGTACTAGCACGTCCTCCAAATCCTCCAAATCCACAAAATCTTCAGACCACAAAGTGGCAAAAAAGCAAAAACTTCAGAGGGAGGGTCATCGGTTCCACAGACCTCGGAACCGAGTGTACTTTTGATTCAGAGCCAGCTCTTAGTATTGGAGATGGTCTCTGAGTTCCCTCTTCTCCTCTGCTCTACTCAGCACCTTTGGTGCATTCATCTAAGTCCTCAGTCAGTCTTTCAGATATGGACATGGATCGGCTAGTGCAGAAGCTTTTACAGGCACCAGGACTTGTCAAATTGTTGTCGGCCCGACCAGCTTGTCGGTGCCGAAGACCATGGAACCAGATTTGTCTACTCCTCCTCCGAGCCATACTGGACTCTCGGAGCCAAAGGAAACCGAATCAATGATTGTTGAACCCTTGGAGCCGATACCCGCACCGGTGTTATCAGCTCCATCTACTTGGATGTCCTCGGCGCCGACCGAGGACTCTAGGAACCGACGATCTCCCATCGGGTCCTGGGAGGATAGTCGGACCAATTTGTCGATGCCGATTCTTCCTCTCGGGGCTTCGGCTCGGATGAGCTCAGCTTTTACCTTGGGCTCGGAGCCCATAGTTTCAGTGCAGGAGGATTGGACGGTTCTTTCGGGTCCATCTACTCCTTCTCATCTGAGCCATGGTGCCTTCGATGCTATGAGGAGAGTCCTGTCTTCAAAGACAACATCAGCACCGGTTCGGCCTTCCCCCTCCCCTCAAGCTCCTGTGTCTGCTTCTTCGCCTACCGGTCCCCCTAAGCGTAGAGACCCTGAGCCTCAAGTACCCCCACAGGGCATCCCCTGCTCTTCTGAGACCTCCCCAGATCCCCCCACTGAGGAGTTGCCCAGGAAGAGACTGTGCAAGAGGAGGCACTTAGACATCTGACACGGACTTGGATGAGTCAGAAGGGTCCCCTCAATCCCCCTCTGAGGATATCTCCTTTGTAGAGATACTAGAGATCCTTAGTCAGAGGGGCGACTGGCAGTCCAAGACCCCTACTGAGGATGAGTCTGTGCTCTTGAAGGCTTTTGGGTCTCACCCTTCCACTTCTTGGGTGTCTCCTCCTTACGATGAGCTCATGGAACTGATCTCTCGTAAGGCATGGGAGTCACCGGAGGCCATGGAACCTGTTCCTCACAAGCCAAATAAATTCATGTCTGCCCTAGTGGACAAGCCATTTTTGACAAAGGGAGTGCCTGTTGATGCCATGGTGGTAACTGCAGCCACCAAAAAGGAAGTGTCTGAGACATCCGCATCTATCCATCCTCCTAACAGAGATTCTAGGGTCATGGATAGATATGGGAAATGCATGTTTAGTTCAGCAACTTTTTTTCTGCGATCACTGAACTACTTAACCCATTTTACAAGACTACAAAGAGATCTCCTGAAGGAGCTAGGAGATACTCTCCAGGGTACGGTAGCTGCAAGGGTGGCCGACAAGTCAACGCCCAGCTCGCTACCCTAAACTCAGTGGTAAACTCGTCCATGCGTCTCATATCCTGTGCAGCTGATGGTTCAAGTAGAGCTGCTAGTTCGGGCATTGCTCTTCGAAGACAAGCCTGGATGCATCTCTGTTCCTTGCAGAACCCTTTAAGTCTTCCTTTATCAACACTCCATTTGATGGCTCATCACTGTTTGGGCCTAAAGTAAAGGAAACTTTAACCAGGTGTGAGCAGGAAGGCAAGACCTTATCTGCCGTTGGAGTCCGTTTTTCTACTCCTACTCGGCCCTACTCCAAGGGCCCTAGGGGAGGGAAAATGTGGTTCTGAAAAGCACAGGGAGCCTTTCAGGACACACATGGAGAAACTCCCTCTAGAGGCAGAGGAGGGGGTTATAATGGAAGATGCCACCCTCGCAGCAGAGGGGGTCTGCAGCTACAGGGTGACAGGCGTCACTTCTCTGGTCAACCCTACCAGCGCCCCTGAAAGGGGGCCCGGCTGTTCAGCTCTGGAGGCAGTCGGAGGTCACTTGTCTTTGTACCCAAAAGCCTGGCTAAACATAACATCAGATACATGGGTACAAAGCATCATTTCCAGAGGATATTTCATACCGTTCTCTACCCCTCCCATTCCTGTAAACAGAATCCCAGGTGTTCCACCCAGTCTCAGGGAACATAGAGGTCCACAGATTGCTAAAAAAAAGTCATCCAACCAGTCCCAGTAGACCAAGTTGAATTTGGAACTTACTCAAGATTCTTTTTGGTACCAAAGAAAACAGGAGACTGGAGACCTATCTTGGACCTCAGCAGATGCAACCAGTTCATAAAGAAAGAGGAGTTCAGAATAGTCACACTTCAGTCCATTCTTCCCTTCCTAGGGAAAGGTGATTGGATGTGCTCCATAGATCTCAAGGATGCGTACTATCACATAAAGATGAACAGATGCTCCAGAGATCACCTGCATTTCTGCTGGGAGCCAATCATTACCAGTTTTGAGCCCTGCCCTTTGGTCTCACTACAGCCCCCAGAGTGTTCACCAAATGCATGATAGTGGTCACGGCTCACCTGAAAAGTCTAGGATTCCAGGTGTTTCCATACCTAGACGACTGGCTCCTCACCGCTACCACCAGGCATCAATTGACTCAGGCAACACAATACACTCTGACACTCTGCCATCAATTAGGCATTACAATCAACTTCGAAAAGTCTGCCTTATTGCCATCGCAGCATACCGTTTTTATAGGAGCAGAGTTAGATGCCTCAACTACCACTCTACATCTTCCAATTTAAAGAGTCTCTCTTCTCCGCCAACACGTCAGCTCACTGGTGTCAAAGAACAAAGCTACAGCAGCAGAGGTCTTGAAAGTGCTAGGTTTTATGGTGGCAGCAATCCTGGCTATACCACTCGCAAGGATGCATATGCAAATTCTTCAATGGCTCCTCTTTGCTCAGTGGTCTTACCAGAAACTACCGATGCACCACATGATTCTCATTACGGATTCTTGCAAGAGAAACCTTCTGTGTTGGTTGACATCTCTTCATGTCACGATCGAAAGACCCTTTGTCCCCCCCCCCCATAGCCACTGTGACTACGGACGCTTCCCAGATAGGGTGGGGGGGGGGCATTTTCAGGGAAAGACTGCCCAAGGCACATGGACAGATCAAGAATCACATCTGCACAACAATGTTCTAGAGTTGAGAGTGGTACTTCTGGCGTTGCAGTACTTTCAGGACTCTCTCCCTCTAGGAACTATTGCAATTCAGCTGGACAACATGTCAGTAGTCTGGTACTTGAACAAGCAAGGCGGAACCAAGTCTTACCCCCTTTGTCGAAAAGCCCTCAGGGTCTGGCAATGGGCTGTGTCATCCCAGCGTTTTCTGTTAACAATGCACATCCCGGGGAAATCCAACGTGATAGCGGACAAGCTAAGCAGGGTAATATTGCTCCATCACGAGTGGTCTCTCAAACAACAGGTTGCGGAGTTGATTTTCCGCAAATGGGGCCAGCCTTGCTGTGACCTCTTTGCCAGACACATCAATTCAAAATACATAAGCTACTTTGCCCTAATACTACCTCCCGGTCACCCCCCGAGAGATGCACTTTTACACGATTGACCCCTGGGTCTCCTTTATGCATTCCCACCCTTCCAATTGATACCCAGATTTTTACAGAAAGCAAAATCACTGGGAAGGACTGTTATCCTCATAGCCCCCTACTGGCCTTGACAGATTTGGTTCCCGTTTCTCCACCATCATCTGTTGGAAGATCCATGGGTCCTGGACCAGTTCCGGACCTTCTGACGCACCCGTCAGGGGACCTCCATCCTTCACTGCAGTCCCTGAAACTGACTGCTTGGCTAATCCACTTCCCCTAATTGCCAGGCTTCATTCAATTTCAGAATATAAAAGACAAATTCTCTTGTCTTCTCACAAGCCATCTACCAGGAAATTATACGGCAGTAAATGGAAAAGGTTCTCAATTTGGGCCGACACGCAGAAAATTGACCCTTTCCAAGCTCCGCTATCATCCATTTTAGAATTCTTGACAAAGATTTTTAAGGAAGGGGCAGCAGCTGCTACAGTTCGAGTCCAGTTAGCTGCCATCTCAAATTTTCACCTTGGGTTTGGTGGCTCAAATGTTATAGGCCATAAATTATCTAAGACTTTTCTTAAAGGTGTTCTTCACATGAGACCTCCTATCAAAATTCCCTATTCTCCCTGGAATTTAAACTTTCTGCTGTCTCAGATTATTCTTCCCCCTTTTGAACCAGCATCTTCTTGTGATCTCAAATATTTATCCTGGAAAACTGTTTTTCTAGTGACCATTACTTCTGCCCGCAGAGTGTCAGAACTTCAAGCATTATCTGTCAGACCACCTTACATGATTTTCCATGCTGATAGAGTATCTCTCAGAACAAACCCCTCATTTTTACCTAAAGTCTGTTCTGAATCAAATATAAATCAGGCCATTGAGCTGCCAGTCTTTTTTCCCAACCACTCTTAACAAATTGGAATACATGCTGCAAAAACTTGATGTACACAGACAGTTCAGATTTTATCTTGGCAGAACTAAGGATATTAGAAAATCAGATCAACTTTTTGTATCCTTCTCAGAAGCCAGAAAAGGCAATCCAGTGGCTAAAACAACCTTATCTAAATGGTTATCAGATTGTATATCCTTTGTTTATGAGAATGCAAGCAAGCCATTGACACACAAACCAAAGGCTCATTCTACCAGAGCCGTTTCTACGTCTTCTGCCTTTCAAGCTAAATTGCCCCTTGACAATATTTGCGCTGCAGCCACTTGGTCTAAGCCTCCTACCTTTATCATGCATTACAAAGTAGATAAGGCTTCCAGGGACAGGTCTTCCTTTGGTTCCATGGTACTGAAGAACATACTTCCATGAGCCACCCAAGATTGAGGGTGCTAGGGATGCTACCCATCAGTGAGAATAAATGGTGAGATTTAACAACTTCACATAAAGAAGTTATGTACTTACCATAACGTTCCATGTGAGTTGTTTATCTCACCTTTATTCTCACGTCCCTCCCTCCTTCCCCCTCATGGCTGACTGTTGACTTAGAGGCTAGTACCATCCTGGTTATTCAATTATTCAATATTTTTCTTCCCCTTCAGGAAGTGTTTCTTTGTAGAAATAAATAAAAGGGTATATATATATATGTATATATATATATATATATATATATATATATATATATATATATATATATATATATATATATATATATATGTATATGTATATGTCGTTACTCGCAGCAAACAAGATCTGAGGTAATTCCAGCAGTGCATTGTGGGATAAGGGGCTTGGTCTCGAGCTACTGGCAAACCTTGAGCTTTACTATTGGCCGTGTCGGAGCCGAGGATCAGCTCCGAACCCATCAGTTAGAATAAAGGCGAGATAAACAACTCACATGGAACGTTATGGTAAGTACATAACTTCTTTTTCTAGAGGTTCTAACACTTGTGGCAAATTTACCTTCAGTAAAATAAGGTTTTATATTGCCCTTTAAACTAGAGAAAATATGTGTAAATTGCTAAGTAGCTTAGTTTCCATTCCAGCTTTTAGCTTGTCAACTAGCCAAAGACCTCTTCTTTCATGACAGTCAGGCATTAAATAACCTCTACTTCAGCTAGCCCTCACTTGTGGACCCTTATTTTTACAGCAATCTTGTCCAGCTTTGCTTTGATTTCACTTTCTTTCTATGCAAAAAAGAGCATGATAACTTTAAAGTTGGAAGCCTCAGTGGAAAACCATCCACATTTATCTTTGACTGCAACTTGCATTGACTTCTACATGATTTAAAAGTAAAAACAGCCCCAAAACATAAAATCAGCAGTACCTCTCCTTAAACAATCCTAAAGTTACACCATCAATACTTCAGAGTCCAAGGCAGGAATGCAAACAGCATCCACAGCAGTGTCCAATGAAAGGTCATCAATTTGGCTGCCAAATATTGGATTTCTTTACATGTTCAAAATATAAACTGATTGGTCTACAGCTACAGTGCCCCCTTTGAAGAGGTCAATAAATAATATATGCTCATCTGGAAAGAAGACACCAAAAGGAATCTAAAAGAACAAAGATACAGTGGCAAAGGACAAGCAAGTGCACACAATCAAGCTGGATAATGACATAAATAATTGTAAGTTAGCTGCTGCTACTGCTTAGTATTACAAGGTAAGGATCCAATAACCCAGAATCAGGGTTTTGGTACACAATGCCACAAAACTGACAGGCAACAGCAGAATAAGCATACATGGGCTAAAAAGGAGAACTGTACAAAATACAGAACAAAACAAAAACCCTAAACATAGCACTTCACCTGTATCTGATTTTGGCAAGAAAGGGTCCCATGTATTTAGAGGAAAGAGAAATCAACGTGAGGAGGAAAGCACACTAACCCATGTGCATGCCAGGCTGGAGACCTGTAGCAGAGGATCATACTATGAGTCAAGTGTGCAGGAGATAATAATTAGGGGAAAATACGGATCACTTGTATGTGAGATGAGAAGAAGAATTGGACAAGTACAGCTCAGCTTTTTTTGAGTTAGAAGAATTAAGTAAAGTATAGCAGATTAGTCAGACATGGAGGACAAGTCTGGACATTTTGTGAAAATCTGTACAGTTGATACATGTGTTGCTGTCCTGATCTGCAGTGTTCTTATCTAAAATACTGTACATTCTGCAGTGAAAAAAAAAAAACTAGTATTGCTTTTTCATCAAACAGAGTGTTAAACCACAAACTAGTTAATCTATCCATATTTATTTCAGAAACTAACTCAGCTACTTATGGGATTAACTCTACAGTGGTCCTCCAGTGCCTCCTGCACCTGTCACACATGTCATACTTTGATGCAGTATGCATTTTGGTGCCTCTGCTTCATGAGCGTGATGTGCTACTTCTCACGTGAGTCTAACGTTAAATAGCTGAACCTACTCTAAGGTCAGACAGTTATGTCAAATTCTCAGCATGTGCCTCCCTTAAAGTAACAGCAGTGTGGGAGCAAATGTCACCCTACCTACTTACCAGCAGTCATGTATTATTGCTTCTAGGTGCATGATATCTGACTGGTCTTACCTGCAGTCATGTATTATTGCTTCTAATTACATGATATCTGACTGGTCCCACAGTGAGCTACAGATAACTAGCTGCGAGACCATGCAGTCATCCTGCCAGGGGTAGCCCTCAGTCGGCCCAAATACCATAGGCTTAGTATTTCTGCGTCGGTTGCTGTCACTCCAGGACTGACATCAGGTCATTAGTGATATAAAAAAGGCAGCCGACGCCATTACATTAGTCTTTCTTGCTGAGGAATCCGAAGCAGAAGCAGTTTGCACGAGTGCCGATTGGCTGCTACCTGAGTTTTCATTTCCGAATTGAAGTTGAAGTCTTCCAAAGCTAAGTACCCCGTTGGGGATCCTTTTTTCTTGATCTAACCGATGTGAAAAAAAGTTAACAATTGTCTCACCTATAGAAAGCAAATGCCACACTGAGACTTTCATTCTTACCACGTCACCTGTTTAGGCCCAGACCACGGTGTCCCTCACTGTCATTTTTGCGCTTTGTTCAATGCCAGAACTATACGTAGTCGGGCCCTTATTGTAACTAGATATTTTCGCTCTCAGTCCTCAAATTCCGATATGGCTTTGGTAAGCCATCCAACTACCGATCTTCCGAAAAAACATAAGGATAAAGACAGAGACAGACTGCACAGGTCCAAAACTGCTGACAGTGCTTTCACTAAGCTAGTCATCAGTTCTCCAGTCCTCAGTGAGGTGCTTTTGCAGCCCCTGATGCCCTCTTCTGTGGATTCGCAGGCCGCTACCGAGACCCTTTCGGAGTCTGGTATGCTGCAAGACTCTTTTTCAACTAAGGATCCTGCAGATGTCTCTACCTTGGATGGGTCTGGAGCCACTGAGCAGGCACCGGCTTCCGAGGCGGTACTTCACACTAACAGTGTTGGGAGGGTGGCCTAATGGTTAAGGTGTTTGCCTTACAAACACAAGGTACAGGGTTTGAATCTCACAGGGGATAACTAGCTAGGCTTAAAATGGCTCGCAAGGGCAGTTAGCCTAGTACTAGCCTATGAACCTATAAACCTATAATACTCGACACAGACCGCCGACTTCTTTCGCGTCTTCAGTTCTTTCTAAAACTACCGAGTTTCTAAGGCCCAGGGTATGAACTACACCCAAAAAAACGATGACCCAAACTCAGGCACCTGCTTCCTTGCCTCAATCTGAAATGCTTAAAATGGTGGAAGACCTTATTATGCTTATTAGGGGAAGCCAGGCTATCCCTTCCAAAAGAAAAAGAGACTTGTCCCCAGTAGTTTTATCTGAACAGGAGTCCGATGACTCTGATGCTTCTGAATATGGAGACATGCAACCCTTCTCTGCTTATGAGGATTCTAATGCAGAGGAATCCATTCCTTCTGCTTCTCCACCTGAGGATTTTTCATGTGGGGAAACTCTTCATACTTTAAGGGAGCATTTCCAATGGGAATGTCAAGACTATCCTCAGTCAAAAAAGAGACTCAGGGAAGTCTTAGAGCACAGACCTTTGGCCATTCCTCCTGTCCTGAATGTTGTGGATGATGTTTTCATGGAATCCAGTTTGACTCCTGACACCCTCCCTTCTGCTCCCAGGAAACCTGAAAGGTACTACAGAGTCACTGACTCTCACAAATTCCTTTTCAAAAATCCTACTGCTGACCCAGAGGTCATCTCTCAAGGACCTAAAGGAATTAAAGCAAGCTCAGCTAAGAATCCCACCCCCTCAGACAGGGATTCCCAAGCTTTAGACAAATGGGGTAAAAAAGTATACACCTCTGCTACTCTTGCTATTAGAGCATTAAACTGTCAGTTCCACATGCTGAAATATCAGCAGCATACTATGGAACTCCTCAAACAAAAAATATCTTCCTTTCCTGCTTGTGCAAAAAATAAATAATTACAAGAGCTAATGCATTCTGCAAGCCAAGTTACTAAGCGCACCTTGCAATGTGGCTTTGATGCCCTAGTAGCATCTTGCAGGGCAGTATTCACTGGTTCTGTCCTTAGAAGGCATGCTTGGCTTAAGAAACAGACCTTGTCAGACCATGTCAAATCCAAATTATTGGACACACCATTGAACAAAGACAATTTATTTGGCACCAAGGCAGAAGAGGTCTTAAAAAAGATGAAAGAAAAAACTAAATATATGCAGACAGTTAAAGGCTTCTTACAGGCCAGCCTCCAATGTTCAGTAGGCATTGCCCCTCCAAGCACTGGTCCTTTCCTGCCCCCTCCAGGTCAGCTCAGCCTAGACCCAGGGGAGGCAGACCCCCCAGACAGCAGCCCCAGGGAATGGAGAGATCTAAGCAATGGAGTTCCTCCTCTTCAAAAACAGGGAGTGCCAAGCCACCCCCTTATGGTAAGAACTCACAATGACTTTACACCTCCACCCCTTACCTCTGCCCACCTGCTTGTGCCCCTAAGAGGAAAACTCTCCTTCCATCCAAGCAACTGGGCCTCTATTACCAGCAACCGATGGGTCCTCAACATAGTGTCCCAGGGATACAAATTTTATTTCCACACCCTGCCAACACCAAAAGGGTTCCCAGATCTTCCTCCAAACCAGTGGGCAGAGGCCAAAAAGCAAGTCCTTTCCCTGCTCTCCATGAGGGCAATACAGCATGTTCCTGCGGAACAGATATGCCAATGTTTCTATTCCAGACTCTTTCTGGTACCCAGAAAAGAGGGCATCTGGCACCCAATCCTTGATCTATCCATTCTAAACACCTTTCTGGTGATGCCAAAATTAAACCTCCAGCAGTTTCTTCCTATGCTTTCCAAGGATGCTTGGTTAGCCACCCTAGACCTAAAAGATGCTTAAGTATTTCTGCCCCCGGCTGCTGAGTAGCCTGGTGTTGCGTCTGCAGCTATAGCAAGCCTTCTTGCCCTGCAATACCTTCTTGCGACTACGCCTGGCCTGGATGCCTAGACCTAATCTAAAATAGAACAAGTTCTACTACCTCATCCCTTGTACGTGAATAGACCTAGAATTGTCACAGAAGGAATTCAGAAACCTTCTTGCCCTGCAATACCTTCTTGCGACTACGCCTGGCCTAGATGCCTAGACCTAATCTAAAATAGAACAAGTTCTATTACCTCATCCCTTGTACTTGAATAAACCTAGAATTGTCACAGAAGGAATTCAGAAACCTTCTTGCCCTGCAATACCTTCTTGTGACTACGCCTGGCCTGGATGCCTAGACCTAATCTAAAATAGAACAAGTTCTACTAACTCATCCCTTGTACGTGAATAGACCTAGAATTGTCACAGAAGGAATTCAGAAACCTTCTTGCCCTGCAATACCTTCTTGCGACTACGCCTGGCCTGGATGCCTAGACCTAATCTAAAATAGAACAAGATCTACTACCTCATCCCTTGTACGTGAATAGACCTAGAATTGTCACAGAAGGAATTCAGAAAGTATGTACAACCACTGCTAAACCTCTGTATTAATAAAGATATCCAAAGCCCTGCTAGGTTCTGTATGCTCCCTTGCCAGGAAACCTCAGCAGCCAAACCCTGACCAACTCTGTGCCCCCAATTAGCCCCTTTCTAGACCACTCTTTTTATTTAGTCCTTTCTCCTCTTTAATATTTTTCAGCTTAGGGATCTACCTTGGTGGAATCTCAGGTGCGTTTCAGCATTTGTCCACTAGGTAGCTCCCTCTCCCCACTATTATTGTTTCTCACATCTTTTACCTTACTGTCTAAGATACTATACATGCCCTAATTCCCTTGTTCTCTTTTCTCTTTCCCTTTGTTAATATCTTAAGCAACACCATCCTATTAAACCCCTTGCCCCTTGTACTTACCTTCTCCATTCAAACAGTCCACTGATAGGTTCTCGCTCTCATCCTGCCTTCCTTGGCTCTATGTCCTGTTACTATTAACGCTGCTTGCTCTCTTCTCTCTCTCTCTCTCTCTGACATCTACTACCTTAACTGACTGCTATCCCCTTGGCTTCTTACACTCTACTCACAATTGCTATTTTTCTGTTTCACTCTGGTCCCATATATCTACTTACTTACTTAGTGAATGCGTGCTATCTCCTTGGCTTCTAACACTCTAATCACAATCAGTACTTTTTCTACGTCATTCTGATCCCATATATCTATTTACATACTCAGTCAATACGCATTATACATCTTCCGGTCTTTACCTGCTTACACCTATCCCTGCTCCTCCCTCCGTCTACCTAACACCCTCCCTGAATTTATAAAAGCCTCCCAGTCCCAGGACACCTTCTTTAAGTATTTCTGCCCCCAGCTGCTGAGTATCCTGGTGTTGCGTCTGCAACTATAGCAAGGTAAATCTTGTTTTTGTTTCAATTATGCATTGCTCTCTGCTGTAAAGTAGATGGTGTTACTGCCAGGTTATTCCTGTTTGCTTATGTGTGCATGTTCATTATTTTAACTAAAGAAATAAGAGAAAGGGAGAAAACAGCAAGAATATCCATATTGTCTTATGCGGAATGAGTCCGAAAATTTTGCCCTATCCTTGTTAGTGGTCAATCGCAAATGTTAGGAAACCATTTACTAGCATTGCTTATATTTCTTGTAAGTGCTGGCGATTTCAGCATTAATGCCTATGCTTAAGCGTTGAAACGATAAATATGCCCTATTCTGGTTAGCGGTCAATCGTAAATGCTAGGAAACCATTTACTAGTATTGCATATATATGTTGTGAGTGCTGGCGATTTCTGCATTAATGTCTATGTTTAAGCGTTGAAACGCTATCTACCCATAGACCTGTATTTAATGAATTATTGACGTGCTGATCAAGAATACTTATTGGCGCCAATTCCTGTATGTGTGCTGGCTAAGCGCTAAGCACTTACCATATATACAACCAGTAAGCCTGCACAACATATATTTAAGCAAAAGGTAGTAGTTTATGAACGATTAGCGTGCTAGTTAAGAACACTTATTGGTGCCAATCCCTGTATGTGTGCTGCTAAGCATTTAGCGCTTAACACATACACTACGATTAAGCCTACATAACATATATTGGAAGCTAAAGGAAGTATTTTTTTGAATTATTGGCATGCTAGTCAAGAACACTATATTTGAAGCTAAAGGAAGTATTTTTTTTTGAATTATTGGCGTGCTAGTCAAGGACAATTATTGGCGCCAATCTCTGTATGTGTGCTGCTAAGCGTTTAGCGCTTAACACATACACTACCATTAAGCCTACATAACATATATTTGAAGCTAAAGGAATTATTTTTTGAATTATTGGCATGCTGGTCAAGAATATTTTTGGCGCCAGTCACTGTATGTGTGCTGGTTAAGCATTAAGCGCTTACCATATATACAACCAGTAAGCCTGCACAACATATATTTAATGCAAAAGGTAGTAGTTTATGAACGATTAGCGTGCTAGTTAAGAACACTTATTGGCGCCAATCCCTGTATGTGTGCTGCTAAATGTTTAGCACTTAACACATACATAACCAATAAGCCTGCATAACATATATTTAACGCAAAAGGAAGAATACAGTAATATATAGCATTCCTAATTAAGATTATAGGAAAGAATGCTAAATAATATAGTTGAGTCGGTCTAAAGGGAACATAGCTAAAGTCACCTAACATTTAGCTCGCCGAGTGTGCTGGGCAAATTTAACTGAAGATGCCAACCTCTGCATGTGCTCTGAAGAGATTTTTTTTTTCACTTTTATCCTGCTCACTGGCTTATCTATTGCTGTTTAAGAGAATATTTCACTGAAATAATACCTAGCCCATATTGTACTGCTTTAATGTATGCTATATTTGTGGATCAATGTGTTTCTGTACTGATTACTAAAGTGTGATTTAGTTGAATAGAATGCTTTTTCTCATTTCTAAATGATGTGTAGCACATGCTGAATGGAATATTAGTGTTACTTCTTACATTAAATTGTGTATGCTATTGTGAGCCAATGTGTTTTCTGTACTGCCTATTAAAGTGCAATCTCTCTCCCTATATTCTCTCCTCTTCTCCAGCCTTCTTGCCCTGCAATACCTTCTTGCGACTATGCCTGGCCTGGATGCCTAGACCTAATCTAAAATAGAACAAGTTCTACTACCTCATCCCTTGTATGTGAATAGACCTAGAATTGTCACAGAAGGAATTCAGAAAGTATGTACAACCACTGCTAAACCTCTGTATTAATAAAGATATCCAAAGCCCTGCTAGGTTCTGTACGCTCCCTTGCCAGGAAACCTCAGCAGCCAAACCCTGACCAACTCTGTGCCCCCAATTATCCCCTTTCTAGACCTCTCTTTTTATTTAGTCCTTTCTCCTCTTTAATATTTTTCAGCTTAGGGATCTACCTTGGTGGAATCTCAGGTGCGTTTCAGCATTTGTCCACTAGGTGGCTCCCTCTCCCCACTATTATTGTTTCTCACATCTTTTACCTTACTGTCTAAGATACTATACATGTCCTAATTCCCTTGTTCTCTTTTCTCTTTCCCTTTGTTAATATCTTAAGCAACACCATCCTATTAAACCCCTTGTACTTACCTTCTCCATTCAACAGTCCACTGCCTTCCTTGGCTCTTCCTGCTCCGTTCACTATGCTCCCCTACCCTGCCCCCAATTTCCACCCGCCCCCAGTACCTCTACATTTATACCTTCATAACCACACCCACTACACCACCTAGCCAATCACTCTCCATAACTCCCTCAATAGCCACTCCCTTACCCCGCCCATACTAACCATCACTCATCCCCCTAGAAAACCCTACCTGACCAATTAGTCTCCACTGCTTAGCTTACACCCACTACCTAACCCCACCCATATCAACCATTACTCTGTACCATACTCCCCACAACTAATCAGAGGCATACCTACTTCTAGTGTATATAACCCTCCTGCTCCTAAAAGTTTACTTAGCAACAACATAGCAACTCTTAACAACCATTTTCCTTTCTTTTCATTTTAAACAGCCAACATTATAATGTTCCCTAAACCCATAGCCTCCTCCACTCTACTACTACTCAACATAGTCTACATTTACTACCTCACCCAACCCATATATACTAACCACTCACAAGCCTTCCACATTACCATACATCTTAACTCACCCCTCTTAAAACCATACACCATAATATCTCCCCAGCTTTATCCTATAACAAACCAGCTACTCTTTTCTTATAAACTTATTACCCCTCATAAACATTCTACCTCCATAACAGCTAACAAATCCTTTATCAACATAGTAAACTCCAACCCATACTCTAAGCAGTCCAAACACCACTCCAACCCAATCCTACATCTAATATCCACTCTAATATCAGGAGATATTCACCCCAACCCTGGCCCCTTCCCCTCTTCCACTACAGACAAGTCTATACTATTCACCTCTCTAAACTCCCAAAGCATAGTAAACAAAGTCCCAAACCTCCATGCCTGGCTCATACATAATAAACCTGACATCCTATCTATCTCTGAAACCTGGCTAAAACCCCACATAAAAGACCATGAAATAACACCACCCAACTAATCTATCATCAGAAAAGATAGATCCTACAAAAAGGGGGGGGGGTGGAGTAGCTCTACTGTACTCATCCTCCTTGTCAGTCACCCCTTATAACAAATCTATCACAACTTCAATAATGCCGAACTACTCCTAACACAATTTCAAATTAATAAACACAAGCACATATGCATAGCCTCCCTCTACATCCCCCCTGGTGACAATATTACTACACTTGAGAATATCCTCTTTTGGCTCTCCACCAACATTAGCAATGAAATAATAATCTTGGGTGATACAAATATAAATTGGACCTTCATTCAGTCTTCCACAAACCCGCTTAATATCAACCTTTTTAACTTCTCACAGCTAAACTCCATAACCCGACCCTCAAAAACTCTCTCCAATGGTAGCATTCTAGACTGGATTCTAGTCTCTCACCCTCATTATTTCTCTGATAGTGGTATACTTCCAGACTCCCTTAGTGATCACTTACCCACTTTCGCATATCAACTCTCTACACCTTTACAGAGAACACATAATTATATCACTACGCGCAACCAAAAAAACTTTAACCCAATAGCTTTCACTGACTCTCTAAAAGTAATTGACTAGAACATTCTAAAAACTCTACCCCTAGATAATGCAGTGGCCCACTTCAATTCAACCTTCTTAAACCTTCTAGACTACCATGCTCCTTTAAGGTCTAAAAGAATAAAACTAAAAACCACCCCCTGGCTAACCAAAAACACACTAACAGCCATGCGACACAGAGATAAAGTTTGGGTACACTACCAGAAAAATAAATCTCCCCTCACCTATACTGAATACAAAACACTTAGAAACAAAGTAAAACAGCTCATTATCACTGATCGACAAAATTACTTCTCCATACTCCAAAACAATAATAAAACAAACCCGCAGAAATCCTGGAAAGGAATCTCTACCCTCATCAATCACGGTAAAACAGTCAACCCCAGCCCAGACCCCAATGCTCCTGACATAGACTTGGCTACACAATTTAACTCTTTTTTCATTAATTCTATTTCCAAACTAACCTCTTCATTCTCCAACACCACCACATCCTCCACTTCACCCCCATCCTCCTCTACTAACACTCTTCCCTCCACTTCTACCACCACTCTCACCTCCTCTCCATTGCCACCACCCTCTAATACCCTATCTCCCCTTTCCTCACCTTTCTCACTAAAACCCATTCCTACATCTACCATAAAAAAACTCCTCCAGAAACTAAAGCCATGCTCTAATGCCCCAGACAATATTCCTTCATACTTCCTTAGCATAGCTGCAGAAGCCATTGCTTACCCTATTAGCATACTAATCAACCGCTCTATCCAAGAAAGCATAGTACCCCAAATTTGGAAAAAGGCTTTTATCATACCTTTACATAAAGGTGGCAATAATAACAATATTACAAACTTCCGTCCCATAGCATTCTTGTCTCCCATCTCTAAACTCCTAGAAAAGTGTATCCATCTACAGCTCCTACCTTACCTCTTAGACAATCACCTGCTAACTCCAACTCAGCATGGTTTTAGACCCGGTCATAGCACTATGACAGCCCTCTTCTCCTTTCTAGAAACTATAAATAAAGCACGTGACTCTGGTCATATTGTTTCTACCCTCTTACTTGACCTCTCAAAGGCCTGTGACACTATCTCTCACAAACTACTTCTAACTAAACTCTCTCAGCTTAACTTATCTCCTTCCTCACTGAACTGGTTTTCTAGTTACTTATCTAATAGATACCAAGCAGTAAAATGGAAAACAGCCACCTCCTCATTCGTTAATACCCCAACTGGAGTTCCCCAAGGTTCCATACTGGGTCCTTTCCTATTTAACATATTTATAAACGACTTCCACAACTCTATCCCATTCTCTAACATTATCCAATATGCAGATGATTTAACTATCATCTGTTCTGCCACATCCAGCCCAGCACTACAAAAGCTTACACAAGATGCATTCTCCATCACTGAACTATGGAGGAAAGAAAACCACCTTGCATTTAATGCCTCTAAAACCAAACTAATGGTATTTACTCCCTCTAAACACATCTCTATCAATATTAATTCTCTTTCAGTCACCAGCCACAACAACACATCATTGGAATTGCTGTCAGAAGCTACGTTACTCGGGGTTCAAATTGATAGTCATCTTAAATTCAACTCCCACATTCAACTAAATATAAAAAAAAAAAACATCAAAAACTAGGCATGCTCTACCGACACAATCGCTACCTTACACCCTCCACTAAAATCAGTCTCTCTACCTCATTCCTCATCCCCTCTCTTCTCTGTGGAGCACCACTCCTAACTAACATCCAATCTTCCCTTAAAACACAACTTTCCTCTTGCTATAACAAAATCGCTAAATTCGCTACCAGCCATAAGACTTCTACCCACCACTGCTCTTCACTCCATAAACTAAAATGGCTAGAGTTACCCAATCAACTCATCTATTCTCAACTTACTCTTGCTCGCAAGCTTATTTTTAAACCCTGCCTCTGTCCATCCCTTTCCTCTGCCTTCAAATTGCACCTTCCCAATAGAATACTTAGATCTAATAACCAAAATCTAATTGAATTGCACAAACCTAATCATCCCCCCAGGAAAAAATCTCCTCTCCTTTAGTCTAGCACGGCTCTGGAACTCCCTACCTCCTGCCATTCATACCACCTTTAACCACCTTACATTCAAAAAATCTCTTCACTCTCATGTACTATCACAGTGGGAACGCTCTTGCACCCATCCTTCTTGATCAACAATGATTTTCTCGCTTTTCCCCTCCACTGAACTTCCCTTTCTTGCTTCCTCCATTGCATGCTTCCTTATAATATAATTTTCTTCTCAGTTTCTACATTGGAATGTGTACTTTTCTCTAGTCTGTATCTTGTGATGTTTACCACCAGTTTGGTTCTACCAGAAATTGTATGCTCTAACAGTATAATTGTAAATATTGTAATAAGGATCTAAAACCTATTGTAACCATGTTTATGGAGCTTTTCTCCCCAGGACTCCATTGAAAATGGGTTCATCTTGGCCCAATGGACTACCCTGGGAAACCAACTGCAAATAAATAAATAATAAATAATAAATAAATAAGATGCCTACCTACTCATCCCAATCAGGGAATCATGCAGGATATATCTGCATTTCAGGGCAGGATATATGCACTTTCAGTTATCTGCACTTCCCTTTGGCTTATCCACTGCTCCCAGAGTTTTCACAAAATACCTGGCTCCAACCATTGCTTTTTGCAGACAAAGAAATATTCAAATTTACCCCTACTTAGACGATTTCCTGATTCAGGCAGACAGTCAGGAAAAGCTGTTACAGCACCTGACCTTTGTAAAGGACCTACTGACCTCCCTGGGGTATACTATCAATGAAAAGAAATCAAAACTAGTACCCACACAAAAAATTGTATTCCTGGGAGCAAGCCTGGATACAGCATCCCAGATGGCATTCCTTACTCCAGAAAAACAAGCCTGCCTGAGAGGCTACTTCTCTCAACTAGCCACCAGAACCCAGTTGTCCACAAGGAACATCCTGCAAGCTCTAGGGTTTATGGTTTCCTGCATTCTACTCATTCCATATGCCAGACTACATATGAGGAAACTACAGTGGTATCTAAAAGGCCTTTGGTGTCAACACTCTCAAGATCTGGCATATCTATGATACCTTGTCTAAGGAAATATTTTCTTTGGTGGGCAGCAGCATGCAACGACAACAAGGGACATCCCTTCTCACAACCCCACGCTGCCCAGACCCTCACCAGATACATCAGACTATGCCTGGGGTGCACACCTGGGCGGCAGATGCATTCAGGAACATTGGAGCCCAAATCAAATACATCTGCACATCAACCAAAAAGAGATGCTAGCTGTTCAGCACACCCTGACAGCTTTCAGACCCCTACTCTCCTGGAGCCTCTACTGATCAAAACAGACAACACCACAATGATGTGGTATATCAACAAGCAGGGAGGGACTCACTCTTATCGTCTCTGCAGGCTCGCCATGACCCTTTGGCACATGGCCTCAGCCGTGCAACTACACCTGCTAGCACAATACTTGCCAGGCTCCATAAACTCTCTGGCAGACAACTTAAGCAAAAACCTGCTAGACCCACATGAGTGCAACTGGACCACAGAACCTTCACCCTTGTAACCCAGAAATGGGGCACCCCGAAGGTGGACCTCTTTGTCTCCCACTCAAATCATCAGCTCAGCAAATTCTGCACCAGGGAACCTCACAGCAAGGCCTGGAAAGTAGATGTTCTATCCTTCCAGTGGGTAAACCTCTTGGTCTGTGCATTTCCCTCTCTACCACTCATTTCAAGGGTACTGCTCAAAATAAGGGAGGAAAAAACGAGGGCAATTCTGATTGCCCCAGTCTGGCCATGCCAGCACCAGTTTCTACTGCTGCACAGCCTGTCATCCCTGCCACCATGGCATCTACCTCAGATCCCAGCACTCCTGACCCACAGGAATGGAGAATTCATGCATCCCCAATTGCAGACCCTCAACCTGGCAGCCTGGCTTGTTCCCTGACCTCTCCTCAAGCTGCCAGCCTAAGCAAACAAGTCCTAGATGTTATACATGAGGCCAGAAAATCCTATGCTGACAAGTGGAAAAGGTTTTGCACCTGGATCCAGGCTAAGGGAGCCAGAACAGCACAACCCTCTCTACCTCTTATCCTGGATTACCTAGCAGACCTACTACACAGGGGTCTATCCTTCTCTTCTATTAAAATGCATGCCTCTGCCATCTCTGCTCTTTACAGCACAGAGTTACCTCTTTTCTCACACTCTCTTATCAAACAGTTCCTAAGAGGGGTTAACAGCTTAAGGCCTCCCAGAAGAGCTCCTACTCCAGCTTGGGACCTTAACTTTGTGTTGGAAAAACTCACACTGCCCCCATTTGAACTTGCAGCTTTAGCAGAGTTAAAATTCCTCTCTTGGAAGACAGCCTTGCTTCTGGCCATCACTTCAGCTAGAAGATTATCAGAGCTACAAACACTCATGGCTGTAGAGCCCTTCATCATTTTCCATGCTGACAGGGTCTCCCTCAGGACTAACCCATCCTTCATGCCTAAAGTGATGTCCAGTGTGGCTCTCAACCAATCCATTCATTTGCCCACCTTTTTCCCTAACCCACAAAATAATCCCTAACCCACAAAACGAGGGGGGGAATGATTCTGCACTCTCTAGATGTGCACAGACAGTTCAGATTCTATCTGGACAGGACTAAATCTTTTGCAAAAACTGATCAGTTGCTAGTCAGCTTCGTAGCAGGGACAGAGGGCAAAGCAATATCCAAACAAATACTCTCCAAATGGATAGCACACTGCATCCATTTCTGCTACAAACAACATGGGAAACTGCCCCCAAAGGGGGTCAGGACACATTCCACCAGGGCAACCTCCACCTCTGCAGCTTTTCTCAGAGTGGCCCCACCAGGGACATCCTGGATGCTGCAACATGGACATCTGTTCATACCTTCACCAAGCATTACCACCTGCCTATCTTCTCCAAATCCAGGGCAGGCTTTGCCACCATAGTCTTGCAGGGCATCCTAGCCAGCCTCCAGTCTTCTTGACTGCCTCCACTCTTTTCTTCAGCTTTGGGAATCAACCCAAATGTGATGACTGCAACAGTGAAGCACGAAGAACATAGTACAGTTGTGTACACTTACCATAAATGTAGATGTTCGAGTGTATTCATTGTTGCAGTCCTGGTTCCCCTCCCCTCCAACCCCCTTGTCTCTCTCTCTCTCTCTCTCTCTTCATCTCTCCTTACAGGGAATTTTTGGCATTTACTTTCTACTGGTGGTGTTCTTCCACCATAACCTAGCTCCCTATTCTGGGGCTCCTGACAGTTAGGGCAAGAAAAACTGATGTAATGGCGTTGGCTGCCTGTTTTTATACCACTGATGACCTGATGTCAGTCCTGGAGCTACAGCGACCCACGGAGAAATACTAAGCCTCTGGTATTCTGGCCGACTGAGGGCTACCCCTGGTAGGATAACCCAAGTGTGATGACTGCAACAGTGAATGCACTCGAACATCTACACTTATGGTCAGTGTACACAACTGTACTATATCATGACCTAGAAGTTTATTTGTTAAATAAAGGTGAGAATAAGAGCAACTGTGAAAAATGGCCGGTCAAGTACTATTGCTGAAAGAAGGACAAAACAGGCTGAATGGCCAGTGGCACATCAGCAGTAATGCTACCTCTTGCAGTTCCAGTGACCCAAATCTAATAATGATCGTGGTATTTGAGCTACATGAAGTGAGAAGGAAGAGACTGAAATAACCAGGATGTGTATTCCTCATAGCTGGGGAGTACAGATATCCTCAGTACTGTATTTTCAAATGAGTGGCTCTCGGGTGATAGCATGAGTGTGAAATGGCATAGCAAATGAAAATGATCAGTTGCTTTTCATGTATCTGACTGTGGCCTTGTTTCACTGTGCCACTTGTATTACTGAGAAAGTTATGGAAGAGCATAGGAGGTGCATTGTGAGTGTTCTGTCCACCAGTAACAAAAGCCTTGTACTCCAGGATCCCTTTAATTGACAGGAAAATACAAGGTTCTTCAACTACACAGTTAGAGTATGTGTTATGCAAAAAACTTCAAAACAATGTCAAGCCCTCCCAAACACCATTGTCAAGGTTGTAGGGAACAACTACAGGAAATACCTTACGCACAAGGTTAGGCAAGAAGCATTTGTCTAAAAATTTTAGATCCCTACATTTCTAATTATGTAGGTAGCAGAATGTCTCAGTGGTTAAGATTTTATTCTCTCAGCATCCAGGTTTTGTGGTTTAGTACTGACTTGTGTTTATGGTTTGGGTGACACTTGCATAGTCTCCCTGTATTTTTTTTAGATTTTCTCATTCTACCTTCCAAAATTTCTGGGTTGATTTACTATTCTAAACTCCCCATCTTATGGTATTAACCCTTGCCATGGTGGCATGAGTCAGGGATGAAAAGAGTCCACACATGATCAGGTCACTTACCAAGTTAACAAATATATAATCAATATGATGAGAAGTGCAGGGTGTAACATGAACAACATCGGATCAAGCAGAATTGCAGTAGTTTTGTTTTGTTGATAATATATTCATGGGTGTCAACAAATGAATAGACAATTTAGAATAGGTTATCAAAATGTATGTAGCTTATTGTTTTTTTACCCTGTACTATTATGCATTTATGTGCTTTACTGTCCATGTAATCCAGTTTTCCCTTTGTGAATTTGTTTTTGATACATCTTGTTCATTTTATGTGTATGTTTTATTTTATTGTTGGTCGCATCTTGCTTGATTATATATTCTCATGCATTTGAAAGTGAAAGCAATTGAAACAGCATCTATGATTCACTTTACCCTTGTACATCAGAGTACAATCAACTGATTCATCTCATATAATCTGTCTTCTCTGACTGTCTTGTTCAAGCTTCATTATGGCAATTTTTTTCTAATGCAGTACAGTTCACACAAGAGTGCAGTTTAACTAGTGTCAATGTCATGATTTTACCTGCGAATAATTTACATTAAATTTTGTTGCTCTTTCTCTTAAAATACAGTTCCACCCAGAACTTGAAAAAACAAACAAACGTTGTATCACTTTAGGTGATTTGTGTAGTTTTATAATTTCTTGAACCCTAACAATGGCCTTATTAGTGTCCTAAAGTACTAAAGTAGCTTTTTCTTATCTATCCTTTTTATTCTAATAATATACTTTTTGTCCTAATAGTATGATATTGCCTGGCCTGCACCTTACAGTGAGAAATACTAAAATATGTGTAAGAATGGATTTTGTCTAGTAGAATTATTTCAGACATTTATTGCCAGAAAATATACCTGGGCTCTGTGAAGTGTTCTGTGATATTGTGTGTCTGCAATAAGTATACCAGCTCTGTTATGTTATAGACAAAGAAAGATTAGAGATGTACCACAAGAGGAAATCTGTACTTTATCAAAGTTTAGCTATGCTAAGTTATGTTTTGGAGACACACATATTGGATGAAGTAAAGGGGATGGGCGAGTCTGAAGTTGTCATCTAGTAAACAGTTTTTCCATCTCTTAATTTGATCATAGAAAACTATTATACATTGCTTTATCTCAGACTTGATATTTTTCAAAGTATTCAATTTAATTAAGATTTTTTACATACATAACAGTCCTTGTTATCCTACTTCAGCCTTAAAACAGACTGCAATGGATCATTGGCAATAAATAAATACATACATAAATTAAATTAAAATGTAATGAAAAGCTACTTGTGAAACCATAACCCATGTTCCTCACATGTATTTTTTTTTACTTTTTATACAAGGTACCAAAAATATCACAACGTAAGCAGGAGTGACAATAATTCATTTATTCCTCGGCTACTTTTTAGATAATCTGCAACCTGTTTCTTAAATAATGTTAATAGTATATGCTGAGCATTTGCAAACATATTTAATGCATAATAATCATTCAAGAAAGAAATATCATTACTGGAAATACATATTAATATTTGCATAGTCAGAATAAGCCACAGTACTCATGAAAGAGTGTTTTTTATTACTGTAGTTCATTTAAAGGAAATTGTCTATTTTATATGAAGTCTTTGTACTGTCATGGCATGTTCTATGTCATAACCATTTATATCTGTACAGCCAACAACTTCAAGTATTTCAGTAAGTGATCTTTTTAACTGCATTAATGTACAAATAAGCTAAGGCAGAGCAAATAATGATAGAATGCCGAAGTTTACAATGACTCCCACAGCAAAAGCATATCTGTTTACTTTGTCCAACATTGCTAAGAAACTTACTCTCATGCACAGAAGAGGCACACATTAAATTGTGTGCGATCAACCTTTAGAAAAAACAGGTCAGAAGAAGAATAGCGTCACAACAAAGAAATGGAAATTGTACTGAATACAGTGAAGGATTCCTAGATTAGATGAGCAAAATGCCTGATGAAATAATTTGTTTTTAACAAATTAGCAGCACATTGTATGATAGATATTGATGGTGAGAACAGTATTTTGTGCCAGATGACATAACTGATGGTAAAGGCATGTTGATTTTTGTATGAGGAATTTTATGGAAAAGTTACAGTTAGCAGCATCAAGAAATCCAGGAAGTAATAGTTTCACTGAGATGATAAAAATGTTGCAGGGTGTAACAGTTGGATAGATTCCACAAAACAGATTAACATGACAGTATGAAGGTAAGTGTCATCTTGTAAATGCCCGAGACTGAACCTGCCAATCATGCCTCACTGAATTGTGATTTCATAAACAAATGTGATTTGACCTGTATAATTAACACATTTCACTGGAAGGAGTTACTGAATAAATGAAATCCCTCAGTCCACATTACTAAATTATTTTATAAACTTGTGACAGTCCTTATATGTGAGGCTGTACTGCCCCTCAGCAGTTTGACACACACTGTCACATGCACTTCTGCTACTTATGACTAACTCTGCAGTAACCATATTTAAGGGAAAGTCTCTTGCGAAGTGTCACTTATTCAGTCACATTTGTTTTTCATAATATAGTATAGTGCTGTCATCTCGGCAACTTGATATTGATGAAAATGTAAATAATTCACTAAGTTTTTTTTACAAGGATGCATTAAAGAGCATATTGTAAATGATACTTCCTTTGACATTATTTTACTGTTTGGTTATATTGTAAGTGATACAGTTTCATAAACAGGTATAAGATTCACTGACTCATTAGAAATGGTAATAGAAGTTAGTCCTATAAAAGGAGATATAGCTTAACTGCAAAATGAGTGAAACCTCAGTAAACAATGCTGATAGCAGTCAAATATGATGTGTAAGCATACAGGCTTCATCTTTGTGCAGTGTAAGGAGTGGCAGAGATTGATTAAATACAATTAAACTATGTAACATAACTCATCCAAACACTATACTGTAAGAAAATGCAACCTTTAATTTTCTAAATATAAAATAAGCACCTTGTTATTTCAAGACTGAAGCCAGGTTTAAACTGCTGCAAGTTAAGAATTTTGTCGACCATGAAAGAAGTCAACAAGTAAATACCAGGGTATGTCATGATTAAGAAATATAAGCCAGCACTTATCTACTGCAGACTAACCTAATGGTAGATAAAGCACTATAGGCAGAGTCAGAGTAATAAGTATCACCATGCTAGGATACTTTTTTTAATTTTTGCTCACTTGGTTAGTGCTTAGCCAGTGATCTCTTTTTAAGTATTAAAGAGGAAGACTGTGACAACACACAGATGAGAGTTTACCAGACAACAACAACAACATCATTAATGTAGTTCTTGTAACAGTTGTTACTTGAGATAAATTTTAAGCATGAAGTTAGTGTAAAACAGAACATGGAAGTGATGTTGAAAAGTGGACAGAGATGAGCATTTAAATGAGTGAAAATTGTGGTAAATGGGCACTGTGGCATGAAGTCAGATATTTATGCATACTTGCCAAACTTTAATTAAGATAGTCAGAACCCAAGAATAAAGCCGGTCAGAGAGTAAAACCAATAAGTAAAAGCTACAAGAAAGAGCCAGCAAAACAGTAGCCTTTACTGCATAATAGCTTCTGTAGTGGAGGACCATGGGATGTATGCAAATGACACCTTAAGGACATGGCAGTGTTTCAGCTACTTGACTTCTGAATGCCCATGACTTTATACTTTTGTAAATCTTTACTGGTGCACTCAGGCCAATAAAACTAAACCCCAACAGCTGTAGACATGCCACGCTTCACCCTTTTTCTGAGCTTGTCAGCATAGCATACATGGATTGTTTTGCTATACTTTGGAAACATAGAACTTAAAAATAAGCCTTGTGTCCATAAACATTTTGATGACTGCAAAATATCCCAAGTAACATCCAAAATAAATGGTAGAAAAGGTCACACAGACAAGTCTAACTTAAAAAATTCAAGAAAGACCCAGTCAAGCTAGAGTTTTCACTGTGTAATATCTTAATATCTTAAGCCTCCTACAATTTTGACAGCTAGTGGATATGGCATGTCTACAGCTAGGGGTCATTTGCATATATGTCATGGTCCTCCACTACAGGAGGCTTAAGGAATATGCAGAGTAAATCAATAAGTCAAAAAGACAAACTTTTTAATCATGTTTCTGTCATAACAATTGTGTTTGACAAAGTTTGTAGCACCTTTGTTATGGCAGAAAGATGCTTAACAAGTTCAAACAGCTGTCACTTAGTGCACCTTTCAGTGCTATTTCATTATTGGCTTATGCTGGAGCATAAACAGCAACCACCACAGAATAGCAGAAGAAAGCCGAAACAGCTTTAAAAACTATAATTTACTTCATGATGTAACCCACTTACTTTTTGTGGCAAAGTGAAGTGTACTGCAGTTTTTTAAACCTGTTGAAGATGCACTTTCATTCAGGTTGCTGTCTGTTAGGCTTTGTTAAGTTAGTTGCATCTTTCAGAGTTGCACAAACCTGTGTGCTCTTAATTTTTTTTCCCTTTGTTTCTGGTAGTACATTGCAGCTGGTACAGCTCCATATACTACAGTGAACTGTGACAGAACAATGTGTGTTACTTCAAAGCTGAAAAACACTTGGCACTCCTACACTTTTCTTTCTTTCTTTCTTTCTTTCTTTCTTTCTTTCTTTCTTTCTTTCTTTCTTTCTTCCTTCCTTTTCCTCCTTTTTTTCTGTCGTTCTGCATCTCTTTCTGTACCTGGTGGAAAACAGAGCTATTTATTCTTATCAGAACTGTGTAACTTTATGATGTTCAATGTATAAAGCACTGATGTAGTAGCCTTAGCTATTTGAGTCCAACCTTGCTGGCCAGCTTTCAAAGCCTTTGGGTGCCTTCTGTGCATGCTAACTTTGAAAATGTCATGAGGAGCTCCATAAAAAGTCAGAGTGTGAATATCTTCAGAGCTTTTTTGTCACTGAAGGGCTCTCATTTGGCAAGCTCCTGTCGGTCAACTTGCTGTCCTTCAAAACTGGGTGGATAAGTTCCCTGTTGTGGAAAATATTCCACTAAAATGAGGAAAACATAATTTTTTTCTGATTGATTTATTGTATTTAGCTTGGAAACTGGGGCTGTAATCTCATTTCCAAGGGATCTGTCATGAAAATATTACTGTGAAATTCCTACGTGGAAAAGTGCAATATTTAGTTAGAATTTTACTAAAACTTTGAGTGTTTGTGTGTTTGGGTAAGGATTCTGTGCTTGTGGAGGACTGTCAGTGTTTTATTTACCTCAGAACCACTTGATATGCATCACTTGAGCAATGCTGAAGTAACCTTAGCTATATGAGTTATATCCTGGAAGGGCTATAACAGTGCCCAACTTGCAATGCTTAAAGGGCAGTTTCCATGCACCTAAATCATTAAAGGGCTCAGGCAGAGCTGAAGTCAAATAATGGTTTGGGTGCTAAGTCTTTCAGAGCTTTCCTGTCACCAGAGAGCACTCTTCTTGCTAGCTTTCAAAGATCAACAGTCTGTTAACACTTTTTCTGGGCAGATAAGTTCCTTTTGGGGAAAAAAAGTTCCACATTTTATTTTTTTAATGACAGAAAGTGAACGTTGTCTGTGAAACCATTATTTTTAAGCTAGGAAAAATTGTTTTGATGGATTATGTGACTTTTCATAACTTTTTAACAGGAGTGTTATTTTTTAGTTTTGAGGAGAAAAGTTATTAAAATTAATGGTTGTGTTGTATTACTTTTGGGAGCTAAGTAAATGTTTTTTCACTGTGCGTTTTGGTGGAAAAAATATATTTTTTAATACTTACCTGTTTCACTGACTACTGCTGCCAGGCATCCCTGTGATTCAAGCGTTTATTTTTTTGGCTTCATCATTGCATGTCCTGCCAGCTCCTCGGTTTTTCCTTCTTCCAGACACAAATAAAATAAAGATTTCTAAGCAGCCTCTGCCACAACAGCAGACTTCTGAATAGTCTCAGGCAAAGATGAGTGACTCTGCTGTGTCCAGTTCTAGTTCTCCACACTATTCTGGGGATTAGACACTTCCACTGCAGTTGCTGGAGTGCCTTTGGTAAGTGGGGGAGAACAATTTTTATTGGTCTTTATCTTTAGGGAGGTTTTGCCTCACAAAAGTGGGCTTGCTTTTTCAAAAATTCCAATAAAAAAAAGAAAAAGGTTAGACATGTGTCCTCAACTGTCTCAGTTACTTTGGACAGGAGTGACTTATTGGGCATAGCTCAGGGTTTACTTCATGCTCTTGACCTTTCCAGTTCTAGTGTTTCTGGTAAAAGAAAAAAAAAAGATTCTTCACAGGCTGTGGATATTTAAGAATGTAAACAACAAAATTATTGTAAAGGCTTAGTGCTAGGTTCCATATTATTAATGACCTCCCTGGTGATCTCCCATCCTTAAACCTAATACTATACACTAACAGCATTCTCCTACTCCAAGGCAATAGATGTCCAAAAAACATACAAGCAGAGATGCAGCAATCCTTTAACAAACTCTGTCCTTGATCAGCAACCAATAAATTATTAATAAACAACAACATAAAAATAATGTGCTATTCTCTTCCACACAAAAATGCCTCCATTTGTCCACATTTACTTTAACAGGCCTGTAAAAGCAATATCGTACCAGAAGTCAAATAATATAAATACTTAGGAATTACCCAAGACTTCTCCCATACCATCTTTGCACAAACAGATGTCAGCACACAAAAAAGTAAACTCACAACTGAAACTTTCCTATAAAATCTCCTACCTATTTACACCTCCTGCTAGAATGGTCGTAGTTCAAAATATTATCATTCTAAAGCTAGAGTATGCCATTCTATTACTATCCTTCAGCTCTTCCTATGATATAAAATGCCTTCAGAGCAAAGGAAACAAAATTTGTAGATTTGCCTTATTGGAAAGCATCTATGCTCATCACTGCCTTCTGCCACAGAAAGTAAATTAGATCCAAGTAATGGAAAGACCCACCTTTCTACTCAACTCAGTAATATTCAAAATACTAAAAGAAGGTTACTGCCCACCTCTAAAAATCTCCTTCCCCTCAGAGAACCAAAGTGCTGACTTAGAAACTCTCAGGCAAATGACATCCTGCTCCATAGACCACCCTTTAAAACAACTATAACAGACTCCCCTCTGAGCTTAGAGGCAAAAACCCTCTTAGAATGGAAAACAAGCTTTTCTGAACAATGTTTTAGTGACATAGCTTGTATATGTTCTATTGAAAATTGCTAAAATTTCTACTACTGCCTCAAGAAATACTCAGAGCTCATCTGTAAAACTATATTATCTACAACTGTTTTTAAAATCCATTGTCTTGTCTTTTATAAATAATCTGAATATATTGTAAAACTTTATTTCCAAAGATATAATCCCATTTAACTATACTTTTTCAATTTTGTTAATTATTACTGTAAAATGTTCCCTTTTCGACCCAGGTAATAACTGAAAAGGGTCTTCGGAACAGCTAACCTACCCGGTTATCAAATAAAAATAAATAAAGAGAATGGGCAACTTATGTTTTCTGTCCTTGGGTTTCTGATTCTAAGGAGAGCATTGCTTCTAGCAGTCCCCTGGAAGTATTTTCTTTATCTGAAACAATCTAGAATGAATCAGTTGTTTTAGTAGGAACATAATGCTATTCTACTATCTTTATAGAAATATTATGATATATTGAAACTGGAATTTCCTGAACCTACTGCAGTTCCTCCTGTTCTTTCATAGTTGTAAGATGTATTTATTAGAGTCTGTAACTTGCAAAGTTCCTCAGTCTTATAAGTTTTTATTTGCTATTCCAAAATCAGACTCAGCAGTTATTTCATTGGTAAACTCAGCAGCTGCTAAATATTTGGTTAATGACATTCCCTCCTCATCTGATAAGGATGGGAAAATATTTGAAAGATTTGGGGAGGAAGTATATTATTTTGCAATACTTATTTTTTAGAATTCTAAATTATCAAGAGCACATGTTAAAGTTTAGACCTTCTGCAGATGAGGTGCTTAAAAAGAGTGTTGAAAGGGGAATACTGATTCAAGGAGTTAATCAGATTTTTAACCCTATTTTTTCAAGATAAATAAGAATTTTCCCTCCCCCTCAGCCTCTCTTTACATCTTTACATAATCAGTTTAGACAGAAAGGCGCTAGTAAACATGATTTAAAAAACAGTAACAAGAAGTATCCAAAAATAAAGAAAAAGCCTCCAAAAAATCAAGGCTATTATTATTTTCCTTCTCAGCCCTCCAGCCCTAATTCCTAGAATGGTAACTTCTCCGTATCTGTCAGTCTTCATCTTCCCCTGTGGTACCAGATTGTGAGAGACAAAGGGGCTTTAAATGTAAATCATTAAGGGTATACTTGACAATGGTAATCCATCCCCATTCCAAGATAGTCTTCCTTGCAGTGTGAACCAAGTCTTGTTGCTTCCTTCTAGCCTGCATCAGATGCTTTTTCTTATTAACTAACTATCTGAGATATCTGAAGTATGCAAAGTGTTTGCAAGTGTGTGCAGCATTACAGTATAGTTATTTCGCAGAAAACGGTCATTTCAAAGAGTTTATGGTACAGCTGAATATTTTTGAGTACCTAGTGTGTGTGTGTATATATATATATATATATATATATATATATATATATATATATATATATGTTTATATATAATTACAGAAGCATTTCTTGGCATGGCAGAAGGATTTTGCAGACCTGCTTCACTTGTATTTGATAATAATGTTCCTGAAAACTGGAGAGTGTTTGAGCAGGAGTACAATATTTTCATACAGGCTGCTTTTTCTGACAAGGATGCACATGCAAAAGCATTTATTCTGCTTAATTTAGCTGGTTCAGTAGCCATTGAAAGAGAGCGTTCATTTGTGTATGCCCCAGTTGTGTATGCAGGGGAGGGGGAAACAGCCATATAGTGGTACCGGATGAAACCTGGGAAGACCCTGAGTGCTTAAAATATAAATGTAGAGAAATGCATAACCCCCAAATGAATATTACAATGGAAAGGCACATATTTTACACAAGAGATCAAAAGCCTGGTGAAACTTTTGCAGCATATATAATTGATTTGAGAAACAAGGCAAAAACATGCAGATTTGGCAATTTAAATGATGAGTTGATAAAAGACAGGCTTGTGTGTGGTATTAAAGATGATGCAGTGAGAAAGATTTTGCTTCAAGACAGTGATTTAACTTTGAACAAGGTCATAGAAGTTTGTCAGATATATAAGCTCACAGAAAAGCACTGGAATACCACCCCCTTCAATAACAGCAAGCTCCTCTACCTCACACTTCAAAAACACCCTAAAAGCACACCTACTGAATACCTGGTTATGTCCATGTATTACATAAAAATAAATGCTTCCTACCTCTCACCCTACATTGACAATGATGTCTTCCAATTACTTCACTGTAATGCTCTACAGTACTAACAGTTAAGCTATCGCTAGTCAGTAGCTCATCAACTGTGATTACTGCTGACATATATTCTGTGTGTATTCAAATTTCTAGCCTGAAAATGTGAATAATGTTGTTTTAATATGTCTTGTCTGTCTATAAATTCCTACATGTAAGGATCTATTTGTGTTCTTCACTGCTAGCTTGTTCTTATAATTCTGTTTAAAACATGTATTATTGTTATAATTCTGTATAAAACATGTATTATTGTTATAATTGTGGAGCTTTTCTCCCCGGGCCTCCACTGTAAATGGACCTAGTCCAGTTGGACTTTCCCGGTAAACAAATGTAAAATAAATAAACAGTAAATAAATATACTTACAAATGAGAAATGCATGCTTCCATTGCTAATGTTGATAGTATGCAGCATGTGGTTAAAAGATGCAGGCCTAAGGGTGTGGCAGCTTCAGTGAAACCCAGATCCTTTCTAACAAATTCCAGGGCAGCGTCAGTAAAATACAATGCATGCTCAGTGAAGCACAGGGGTGACACAGCAAAATCAAAGAATGTGCCCCCACCTAGCCTCATAGTCAACTGTCGTAATTGTGGTGGTAATCATGAACCTAAAAGATAAACATGCTTAGCTTTTGGTCAGCAGTCCCACACATGTAAAAAATGTAATCATTTCAAAAGACTTTGTAAATCAAAAAAGGCTCATTCTTTTATTAAAAGAAAACAACTAGAAAGCTCTGACTTATGTTGATGGTATGTGAGTGCTTGGTGAAACGATCAATGCAGCAGATTTGTGGGCAAAGAATGAAGTACTTTGTACTGTTCTGATTAATGGGAGACCTGTAGAGCTCAAAGCTGATACTAGTTCAAAGTACAGTAATATGTTAGTAGAAATGTTTGCCAAAGTAAGTGCTGGTAAGAAGCTTGATCTGCAAAGCGTGTGAAGCTTGTTGCTTATGATGGTGAAGAAATTAAAACCGAAGGCTTAATAGTGCTTTCATGTTATTCTGCTGGGGATAACTATGACTTGCAATTTTACATAGTCAAGAGACACATACAGTCATTGTTAGGCCTCGGAGAAAGTTTGAAAAATGAGATTGCTTTAATTTAATGCAGAAGTCCACCACATTAGCACGTATAACAAGATAAGTTAGGCAAACTCCCAGTTGTATACTCCACGAAGTTAAACCGTGAAGTAAGCCCAGTTATCAGACCAGCATGGAAAGTTCTGGTAGCCCTGCAAGGCAGCATTAAAGCTGAGCAAGATAGAATGGTATGCCTAGGAGTAATTTGCCCAGTAGAAGAACAAACTGAATGGGTATCCTCCATGGTGGTAGCTTATAAGAAAAGCTCAGATGATATTAGACTATATTGATCCTAGAGACAAAGCACTAAAACGACCTCATCATCCAGTGCATACAGTCAAAACAATTGATGCTCTTATGCCAAATGCCACCGTTTTTTCTGTCTTGGATGCAAAGAGTTCATTTTGGCAAATTTTGCTTGACCAAAAATCTTCATTGCTTACCACTTTCAGTACACCGTTTGGAAGGTACAGATTTTTGAGAATGCCATTTGGGATCAATTCTGATAACGAAGTCTTTCAGTGTGCAATGGAGCAAATTTTTTCGGGCTATCCATGTGCTGTAATAGTAGATGATATTCTTGTATGAGGCAATGGTGAAGTCGAACATGATAGAAACCTCAGGAAAGCTCTAGAACATGCTTATGAAGTGAATCTTAAACTGAATCCTCAGAAGTGCAAATTCAGGCTACAAGAAGTTACTTATGTGGGTCTGTGATGCCCGTGCCCCAGCCCAGCAATCAAGGAGCCTCAATCCTCACCACTGACACCAGAGAGGGTGACTCCTAGAAGAGGAAAGGATAACTAATACACACAGTAAAGTACAATGTCCCTTAAGTGCACACAGAGATCACAGTCAATCTGGGGCTGGTTGCTCCTTAGCTCACCAGGTCCCCAATAAGACTCCCCACTGGCACAGCTATAGGGTCCAGGTCTCAGCCTAGCTGGGAAAGCTAAAACCTTCAGTACCCTCTCTGTCCAACCAGTGCTTCGTGTCCCTCCCCAAGTAGCTGACACAACACACACACACTTTGAGAAGAGGTTATACAACCACACAGACCCTCCTGGGAAAAGGCTGGCACAGGTTCTCCAGCTGTGCCCCTATTACCCAGACCATACGGTAGTAATTCCTGCCACCATCCAGCTAATAATTATCAGCTACTAAAAGGCCCTTAAAAGGGTGTCCAATTATTATTGTGCAATATTATAATCCCATGGTAGTATGACTAGACAGTCAAGACTTAACTTGGAGTGACTTAGACAGTAAAATCTGTAAATATGTAATGTACTTTACAGGTTAAATTATCTCTATATAAACCAACCACAGGTAAAGGTTTTAAAATATTTAATAATAAATAATTAAAACACAAGACAAAACTACTACAGTACAATGCTACACAAGTTCAGAGATCACACAGAAACCTAAAACAATATCGTAGGAAAGATCTGATTTCAAAGAAAAATCCTTAGTCTAACTTTCTTCTAAGTTTAACTATTCCTAAGAGAAATCACAGTGCTATAATCCTACTTACATACATAAAGCATAAGCAGTGCTGGGTTAGATGTCCAAGATCTTAGTCTCTCACTCAACAATAGTTTTTAAACACTAACCAACAGCTCTCTAAGGCCCTCCCAAATTACATCATTTTGACACTTAGTCTGGAGTTCCCAGGCCACAAACTCCATTATTTAGCAAGCTAACACCTGCTCAGGAGACTACAACAATAAAAGGCATTTCACTTATACACTCTAGCTGAAACCAGAGCAATAAAGCACCTTCTACATGTAAATTCTGGCCCTTAACTTTAACCTTAAAACAATGGGCATGAAACCTTCATCCAGACTCATTGGAGCTGACTTGTAAAACATCAAAGAGATTCATAAGATCTTTTCAACTTCAAAAGACACATTTGAAATGCTTGGCTTGGTTTTCCTTACAGCAGATGGCAATGTTGCAACAATCTTGAAGTTCACATTTTACGGTGTTTTCTTTCATTTAAAAACACCAGCCTGTATTTTACATTTATGTATACAATTGATAGAATTATGTATCAAATTCTATTTGACTAGGCTGGCAGCCTTCACCCGTCTTCCTCCAATCTTCACATCTCTTCCCCCCTGGGGAACTCAAGCAAGTTTTTCAAGTGCCCCTTGAGAACATTGCTTGAGAGAGTCAGGTCTATCTGGGTGTACCTCACCCCATTCCCTGTCTTGAGAGCCCATCTGCATTGGCATTGCTACTCCCACTATGGTGCTGCACTGACATATCATATGCTTGCAACCCGAGGCTTCATCTTAGTAACTTGGCATTTTGCTGACTGGCTCTGTTTAACCATGTTAGGGGGTTGTGATCTGTCATCACAGTGAATTTTCTTCCATACAGAATACAGATAAGAAAACAAGTTGCAAGTCAAAAAAAAAACTATTTAATCCCAGGTGACACGTTCCTGTTTCCTGTTACCGACAGGTTGTGTTTAAAAACACATGCAAATCATTTAAAATTCAAAACATCTGAAGGTTAAAATCATTTCAAAATAACAGAACATAATCTAGCTTATATGGATAAAGTCTCAACCACTTAACATAAGTGTGGATGACAATAAAAAGTTTGGATGACAATAAAAAGTTGTCGTTAATATTTACAACACGCAAACATATAAAATATATAAGAGAATGTATAAAATATATGTTTACTTAACCATAAAGAACGTACAAGTGTATAAAATATGTACTCAAAACATGTGTACTCAATACAAGCATCATTTAAGTCATTTTATTAATATGATGTCCATGCACTACTGAAGAGGACACTACGCACTCCCCTTCAAAAGTGCGTGCATACTTGATAGTTCTACAATGTTACAGTTGGTGTTCAGCCCAGGAAAACAAAAAGCATCTAAGCGCAACTGCCAGTCTAACTCGCAGTTTTCTAATATTAAAGATGCAGGGCCCCCCCTGATCTTTAAAGGGACATGATCTATAGCCATAAAGCAGAAGCTGTGACCTGGGTACAGGACAATATGTTTGGCCAGTGCATTATCATCTTTACTTTACTTTACTTTACATCATTGCCCCTGTACTTAAACTAAAAAGTTACTTTAGGTAAAACCTGCTTGTTTATATTATACAGCCAGTTGTTACTGTCGTCTAAATTTGGGCATAGCATTTTACAGCTATTTGAAGACATGGCAGACCAATGTGTCTTGTAACATTTTTGAACACATATAGTGAGATCAGTAGGTTGACTGACCTTTTGGTGACTTAGGGTTTGATCCAACCTAATAGTTAGGTATTCCCATGCTGTTTACAGATGGCCCCCTTAGGAAGACATAACTGACACTTACGTGTAGAACTATCAAGTATGCACGCACTTTTGAAGGGGAGTGCGTAGTGTCCTCTTCAGTAGTGCATGGACATCATATTAATAAAATGACTTAAATGATGCTTGTATTGAGTACACATGTTTTGAGTACATATTTTATACACTTGTACGTTCTTTATGGTTAAGTAAACATATATTTTATACATTATTTTATACATTCTCTTATATATTTTATATGTTTGCGTGTTGTAAATATTAACGACAACTTTTTATTGTCATCCAAACTTTTTATTGTCATCCACACTTATGCTAAGTGGTTGAGACTTTATCCATATAAGCTAGTTTATGTTTTGTTCTTTTGAAATGATTTTAACCTTCAGATGTTTTGAATTTTAAATGATTTGCATGTGTTTTTAAACACAACCTGTCGGTAACAGGAAACAGGAACGTGTCACTTCCTGATTTAATAGTTTTTAAATGGAGTGTTTCTGTTTGAATTTGTGTCTCTGAAGAAGCCACGGTGGTCCGTGGCGAAAACGCTCTGTTGGTTTGTTCTAATAAAAGCGTTAAGAGCTTTTTGACTCGGTGGTGTTTTGACTGCAAACAAGGTTCCTCCTTTGTGTATTTTTAGAATACAGATAAGGCTGAAGTTTTTGTAGTGCCCACACTATGGCTAGACATCCCTTTTCTACTGCTGCATAGCATTCCTCCCTGGGTTGGAGCCTATGGCTGAGATAAACCACTGGCTAAGTACAGCCCCCACCCCATAGTTTGAAGCCTCCACCTGCACAACAAATTCTTTGCTATAGTCTGGACTGGCTAACACAGGGGGTCCTCCCAAAGCTTCCTTAAGCTTCTGAAATGCCTGCTCACATGCTGGAGTCCACACTACCTTATCTGGCCAGTTCTTCATTGTCAGGTCTGTGAGGGGAGCAGCTATGGTTCTATAATTGGGAACAAACTTTCTGTAGTTCCCTGCTGTCCCTAAGAATGCCCTCAACTGCTTTTTGGTAACAGGTGTAGGCCAAGCCCGAATGGCTTCCACTTTGGCAGGTTCTGGCCTTATCTTACCACTCCCCACTCTATGTCCTAGGTAGGAGACCTCTGCCATACCCACCTGACATTTGCTCGGCTTAATGGTCAACCCTGCCCTCTGTAATCTGCCCAGCACCTCCCTGACATGCTGAAGGTGCTCTTGCCAGGAATGGCTGTAGATAGCAATATCATTCATGTAAGCAAGGGCAAACCCTCCTTCTCCTTTTAAGATATGATCTACCAGCCTCTGGAAAGTCGTGGGGGCATTCTTCATCCCAAAGGGCATCTTTGTGAACTCATACAAGCCAAAAGGAGTCACAAAGGCTGACTTCTCTCTAGCACTGGGAGTCAAAGGCACCTGCCAGTAACCCTTGGTAAGATCAGTGGTTGTAAGATACTTAGCCCCACCCAGCTGCTCTAGGGCCTCATCTGTCCTAGGAATGGGGTAAACATCTGCCTCTGTGTGACTATTTACATTCCTGTAATCCACACACAACCCGGTGCTGCCATCCTTCTTTGGCACCAGTACCACTGGGGAGGCCCAGGGACTGATAGACTCCTGAATCACCCCTAGTTCCAACAACTCCTGTACCTCTTTCCTCAGAGTCTGTTTGACTCTCTCAGCCACCCTATAAGGAGCCTGCCTGATAGGCCTTTGGGGTCCTGTATCCACCTGGTGCTGTAGCAGGTGGGTGCTCCCTGGTTTCCTGGTGAACATGCCCCCAAACTCCTGCAACACTGCTCGGATTTCTCGAACATGGGTAGGAGATAGCTGCTGGGACATTGCTACCCCTTCCACCAAGGTGTCAGCCTGAGCCTCACTGAGGAGATCAGTCACAAGATCTCTCTCAGACTCCTCCTGCAATCCACTGCAAATGGTCAGCACAAGGGCCTCCCTATCATGGTAAGGTTTCATCATGTTAACATGGTACAGTTTGTGCCCCTGCCTTCTGCCTAGCAGTTCCACCATGTAGTTAACATCACTTACCTTTCTTAACACCTTGTAGGGTCCCTCCCAAGCTGCTTGCAACTTGTTGTGACTGACAAGAATGCGAACCATCACCTGCTGCCTGACAGCATACTCTCTAGCTCGAGCATTCCTGTCATACCACACCTTTTTCTGTTGTTGGGCTTCTGCCAGGTTCTCCTGGGCTAGGCCCATGAGTTCCCTGAGCCTTGTCCTGCGGTTCAGAACATATGCCACAACAAACTCCTTGTGAGACTCACACTCACCTTCCCACTCATCTTGATTTAAATCTAGACGTCCCTTCGCCCTATGCCCATACAGCAACTCAAAGGGTGAAACACCTGTGGATTCCTGGGGAAGCTCTCTGTAAGCAAACAACAGATGGGGCAAATATTTGTCCCACTCCCTCTTAAACTGATCTGCAAATGCCTGTAGCATGGACTTGATTGTAGAGTTTAACCTCTCAACAAGACCATTAGCCTGGGGATGGTAGAGGGTGGTCTTCATGTGCTCCACCCCACAAGAATTCCACAGACAAGCCAACAGGTCTGAAATAAAATTGGCACCTCTGTCAGACAATATTTCTTTTGGAAAACCTATCCTGCTGAAAATCTCTGTCAAAGCATTTGCCACCTTCTCTGCCTCAATGGTGGACAAAGCCACTGCCCCAGGGTATCATGTAGCATAATCTACAATCACTAGGATATACTTTTTGCCTGTGTAACTTGGGATACTCAGGGGACCCACAATATCCATTGCTACCCTCTGGAATGGCTCCTCAATCACAGGCAAAGGCATCAAAGGAGCTCTCACCTTGTCTCCTGCCTTGCCTACCTTTTGGCACTGCTCACAGGTCCTGCAGTACCCTGTTCCATCTCTGGAAATACTAGGCCAATAGAAGTTTTGCATAATATGCCACTTTGTACGTTTTATGCCCATATGACCTGCAAAGGGAATATCATGGGCTATGGGTAGAAGCGCCAGACAGTAAGCTCTAGGCACTACCAACTGCTGTACTCTCTCACCTTCTAGCTCTCCCTCAGGGGTCCACTGTCTGTACAGTAACCCTTTGTTCCAGTATACAGATTCCCCCTTCCCTTGAGAATCAGGTGCCTCCCTAGCTACCTGCCTCAGGCCTTGCAATGTAGGGTCTGAGAGTTGAGCCTGTCTCAGCTCTCTCCTTGTAACCCTTTCCAGCTCCCCTTCCACAGGAAGTCTGGCATCCTCTGACAGCGGTGCCTCACTGTCAGCCTGGGTACTACTACTCACCTCTACCTTTGCAGTTACCCTGTCCAAGGGAACATCAGTACCCACAGGCAGCTGTGGGTCACATTCAGTCTCACTGCTACAGCATAGCTCACTCCCTGAGGTAACCACCTCAGCAGTCCTGGCTGTAAGTATGCAGTCTTTCTGGGTCTCCCCCAGGCTACCAGACCCACATGCTTGTCTCCTAGCCTCACTGCATGTAATTGCATGAGTACATAGTACTGCCTCATCCAAATCCTTCCCTCTCAGGACATCTGCAGGATGGTAGTTCCATACCCCTGTTTTCTCAAGACAACCCACTGTTGGCATTTTGTCTTTCTCACTTACTGGCTCCCTCACCTTTGGTTCTCCTCCTTGCCTCTGTGGACATCTGTATGCCACATGGCCCCACTGGTTGCATTCAAAACATTTAACCCTAGCTCCTGGACATGTACCTGGCTAGTGGCTTCCCCAGCTACTGGCGGATTCTATTGGAGCAGTCTGTGCTGCCCACCATGGGTTCCTTTAGTCCCATGAGCAGTATTGGGGGTCCCTTTCCTGTGCAGTGCTGCCCTGCTTGCTAGGTATAGGTCTCCCTTCTTCCCCAACTCCTCTGAAGTAGCACACTGTCAGCTAACCAGATCCTCATGTCCTCAGGCAAAGTGCTAAGGGATTGTTCTCTTACCAAACGGTCTGCCAGCCCTGCAAAAGTGGTGACCTGATATCCACTCACCCAGCAATGAAAATAAGTGCTCAGTTCAGCAACATATTCACATACATTTTCATCTGCCTTGCGTCTATGCTCACGAAACTTTTTCCTATACATTTCAGGTGTTAGCTTAAAACATTCCAACAAGTGTCTTTTTACAGCAGTATAATCAAAACAGTCAGTGTCATGCATTTTTGCTAAAGAAGTTACAGCTTTACCATGTAGTAAGGGGGTCAGGAACCGTACCCAGAGCCCTTGGTCAACTTCATACTGTTTACATACCCACTCAAACATATGAATGAAGCTATCAAAAGTATCCCCTTCTTTAAACTGTGGAAGAAATTTACTGACCTTTTGTGCTTCTGGGGTCCAGTTACTCCCTTCCCCATCACCTCCATGACTCTGGCGAAGAATCAGCATTTCCCTCTCATGCCTCCTCTGCCGTTCATTTTCCTCATCTTGTAAACTCCTCATTTTCTCAGCTGCTTCTAGTTTCATATGCCTGGCCTCCAACTCAAGTCTCTTTAGCTCAAGCTGGACTTTTAAGTCCACTACAGAAAGGTTGAGCTGTCCAATCTCCGAGGATATTGTATCTCCACTGTCAGTCTGATTGTCCTCCAGGCTGCTGTTTTCTGATGCAGCTGTAACCAAGGCTGCAATCAGGTCTGCCTTAGTCAGGTTTCCATGCACCAGTCCCCTAGTCTGGCACATCTTCACCAGCTGGCTCCTTGTCAGCTTTCCATACTCCTCTGCTGACATGCTGCCTGCTCACCCTGACTAACACTAAGCTAAGAAAAGAACTCTGAGTATACACTGCATGGCTGTTTTAGAGTTCAAAACACTTTTAGAGATCACTGTACATAAGCTACAGGAATTTGCTCTACCCACACCACTACAGGCCAATTAGTGTTTGCCATCTAATCAATATATGATGTGGATCCCACCACAGCAAACCAATATGTGATAGGATATCCCAACCAATGCCACCAATATGGGATAGGTTATCCCAACCTCTGCCACCAATATGTGATGACCGTGCCCTGGCCCAGCAATCAAAGAGCCTCAATCCTCACCACTAACACCAGGGAGGTCATCTTCTAGAAGGGGAAAGGATAACTAATACACACAGTAAAGTACAATTTCCCTTAAGTGCACACAGAGATCACAGTCAGTCTGGGGCTGGTTGCTCCCTTGCTCACCAGGTCCCCAATAAGACTCCCCACTGGCACAGCTATAGGGTCCAGGTCTCAGCCTAGCTGGGCAAGCAAAAACCTCCAGTACCCTCTCTGTCCAACCAGTGCTTCGTGTCCCTCCTCACGTAGCTGACACAACACACACACACTTTGAGAAGAGGTTATATAACCACACAGACCCTCCTGGGAAAAGGCTGGCACAAGTTCTCCAGCTGTGCCCCTATTACCCAGACCATACAGTAGTAATTCCTGCCACCACCCAGCTAATAATTATCAACTACTAAAAGGCCCTTAAAAGGGTGTCCAATTATTACTGTGCAATATTATAATCCAATGGTAGTATGACTAAACAGTCAGCACTTAATTTGGAGTGACTTAGACAGTAAAATCTGTAAATATGTAATGTACTTTAGAGGTTAAATTATCTCTACATAAACCAGCCACAGGTAAAGCTTTTAAAATATTTAATAATAAGTAATTAAAACACAAGACAAAACTACTACAGTACAATGCTACACAAGTTCAGTGATCACACAGAAACTTAAAAAATATTGTAGGAAAGATCTGATTTCAAAGAAAAATCCTTAGTCTAACTTTCTTCTAAGTTTAACTATTCCTAAGAGAAATCACAGTGCTGTAATCCTACTTACATGCATAAAGCATAAGCAGTGCTGGGTTAGATGTCCAAGATCAAAATGCTTCTTAGTCTCTCACTCAATAATAGTTTTTTAAACACTAACCAACAGCTCCCTAAGACCCTCCCAAATTACATCATTTTGACACTTAGTCTGGAGTTCCCAGGCCACAAACTGCACCTGCTCAGGAAACTACAACAATAAAAGGCATTTCACAATACACTCTAGCAGATACCAGAGCAATAAAGCACCTTCCACATGTAAATTCTGGCCCTTAACTTTGACCTTAAAACAATGGACATGAAACCTTCATCCATACTCACTGGAGCCAACTTGTAAAACATCAGAGAGATTCATAAGATCATTTCAACTTCAAAAGACACATTTGAAATGCTTGACTTGGTTTTCCTTACAGCAGATGGCAATGTTGCAACAATGTTGAAGTTCACATTTTACAGTGTTTTCTTTCATTTAAAAACACAAGCCTGTATTTTACATTTATTTATACAATTGATAGAATTATTTATCAAATTCTATTTGACTAGGCTGGCAGCCTTCGCCCATCTTCCTCCAATCTTCACAGGGTCATTTGTTTTCCAATGCAGGCTTACAACCAGATCCTTCCAAGCAAACTGTAATTCTTGAGATGTCATCTCCAGAGAATTTCACTTCCTTACATTTCCTTGATATGGTCAACCACTTAGGAAAGCTCACTCCAGATCTGGTAGAACCTTCAGCACTGCTAAGAGAGCTGACATGCAAAGATGTAACTTGGTCCTGGTCAGAACAACACCAAAGAGCATTTGATGTCCTGAAACAGAATTGCCAGTCCACCTACTTTAAGATATTATGATGTTCACAAACCTGTAACTCTTTCTTGTAATGCTTCGAAGTTTGGTCTTGGTGCAGTCATTCTTCAAGAGGGCAGACCCTTCAATAGGGCAGACCAGTAGCCTATGTATCTAGAATTTTAACCCAAACTGAGATGCAGTATGCTCAGATAGAGAAAGAGCTCTTGGCAATTGTGTTTGCATGGTAAAAGTTCCATGATTAAATTTATGGCTGACCTATTCAAATTGAGACTGACCACCAATCTTTGGTCACTATTTTGGAAAAGCCTAGACACACAGCTCCTGCGAGATTGCAATGCATGATGTTGAAATTGCAAAAGTACAATTTTCATTTGGTTTACACAAAAGGCAATCTTCTTTATCTTCCTGATACTTTAACAAGATCACCCAGAAAAAAATTACTGAACAGCATGAAAATGAGAAACCTGATTTTGAAGTGATGGAAGTGAAAAATTTTTCTTCCACACATTTTGATGATCATAGATCTCACACAGCTTCAGATCCAATTCTCCAGATGCTCAACCACTTTATTGCCTTCAATGCAATCTTGTTTATCACCAGATGTGCAAAGTATTTTCCTTACAGAGACGCAATTTTGATGGAAGATGGCATCATCATGAAAAGTCCAAAAGTGATATTTCCAAAATCCTTGCAACAAGAGTATATTAAGATCTTACACTGTGGCCACCCAGGAACTGTTTCTACCAAATGAAGGGTGAGAGAACTAGTATGTTGGCCTTCTATGTTAAAGGATATTCAGAAAGAACTTTCAGCTTGTTCTGTTTGTAATAGTACTAAACCGCATCAGCAAAAGGAACCACTTCATCTTAGCCAGATTCCTAAACTACCTTGGTCAACAGTAGCTACAGACATTTTCAAATGGAATGGTCAACATTACTTGGTGTTCATAGACTGTTATTCAGATTGGTTCAAGATTGACCTACTTCCTAATCTCACATGCAGTACTGTCATTACGAAGTTGAAGAGAATTTTTTCTGTCCATGGTAGTCCTCACAAACTCATTTCTGACAATGGTGCATAGTTTACAAGTCAGATTTGCTCTAGTGTAGGACTTTATTCATATTACGAGTAGTTCTGAATACCCGCAGTCAAATGGCTTGGCAGAACATTCAATTCAAAGTACAAAACAGCTGTTGGAAAAGTCTAAATGTGACAATAGTTATGTTTTTCTAAATCTCCTAAATTTCAGAAACATACCTCACGGCAAACTTCTTGGTTCACCTGCCCAGAGGTTAATTTCAAGACAAACCAGAACCACCCTGCCAATCAGTGAGAATTTGTTGGTTCCAAGTGCTAAAAACAACAAAGCAGTAAAAGCGCAACTCCTAAAGAAGATTTTATCCTAAAAGTCTTCCTACGATAAAACCAGCAAACCTCTGAATCCATTAAAAGAAGAAGAGATAGCAAGGATGCAGACAGCAAAAGAACTTGATGGAATTGGACTTGTGAAACATTTGTGTGAAGAACCGAAATCGTTCATTATTGAGTCACAAGGTGTGGAATTCAGGCTGAATCGGTAACATTTACTACCAGTGTCTGAGCCAGTGTTGCAAAATTTTGTTTGTAACAAAGACTCTAATTCACAGAGTGATTTGTCCAATGTTCCTGTTCCAGAGAACATTTCATTGCCTGTTCCTGTTCCTGAAGCTATCCCCGAAAGTCCTGAAGAAGAGCATTCCCCAGTGACTGTCCCTGTTACTAAACCCATATCTAGTTATTACATTACGAGGTCAGGTCATATCTCAAGACCTAATCCTAAATGCACAGCCACCTGGACATGACTGTTATTTGTATATATTTGTATAATTTGCATGCTCATATGATTGTCATTGTTTATTTGCATGACCAACTAGTCAAAGATGGAGGATGTAGATCAGAGTGTGTATGTTCCTTTAAGAGCTATTCCAGTCAGTGAGCACATGCATATAAATACCTGTACACATAATCAATTTCAAGGATGCCCATACCTCCTTCATAACTGGAAATATATAATCTTGGTATGCATTGATTTTTATAAATCATTTGGTGAGCATGAAGCATCCTTCTTGTTTTCCAGTCTAATCTATCCAACACGTTTTGGGGCCAGTCAATCACTCCAAAGCTGTAAGTTAGGACAGGAAGAGCAAATTGGCTTATGGCTTGAATTTTGTTCCTAGATGTCAATCCTGTTTTTAGGATTAATTTAAGTTTTCTAAAATATTCCTTATTAAGTTTTATTCACGTTTGTTCATGTTTTATTGTTGTTGATCCTTCATCAATTCCGAAATATCACATTCTTGTCCCAAACTGATGTTTTCTCTGTGCTGCAGTTTTCTTGCTTTAAAGGTTGCTTTTGCATGTTTATCAAGACCAAATGACATTCTTATATCATCTGAAAAAGTTTTAACAACTTGTAGTTGTGCTTTCAGTTCCTCATCTGATGAGCTATACAGTTTTAAATTATTAACAAAGAGAAGATGAGAAGTCTTTACACTTTGTGTTTTCTAGGAGCCAAATTATAGCCATGGCCTCAGCTGTTAAGTAGACAGCTTAATGGGTTAAGGGCAAGACAGAATAGCAGTGGTGACAGAGAGTCACCCTGAAATATCCCACTTTGAATTTTTATCCCTGGAATAATAATTTGTACTTTATCATGCATTAATTGCAAAGTGGATTGCCACTGTTTCATGGTCACTGTAATATAGTTGATCAGTTTAAGGTGTATCTTATACATTTTAAGGACTCTTTTATCCACGACTATGGGGTACTATTAAGTGTTTTTTTATAGTCAGTCCATGCCATACTTAAATCCTTCCCCTTTTTACAGTTCTCCACTATGACTTTATTTAAAAACAAATGATCCTTTGTTCCATATGACTTTCTTTTATTGCCCTTTTGTTGTATTGCCATAATTGAGTTTTCTTGTAAATGACTATAAACTCTATCAGCATCAATTCCAATGTATAGTTTATAAGTCGTCGGAAGGAAGTTATTGGTCTATAATTTTTAGGTAGCTTGCAGGTTCACTCTTAAGTAGGAGCATTATTTTTCCTGTTGTTGGTGTCTGTTCAGGGTGTGCATGTAAATACTTCTTACTCATAGCTAAATCTTCATGCAAAGATGTTAATACTTTTAACCAGAAGTTAGCCATATAGAGTCACTTATGTACCGTAACATAATTTTAAATTCCAGCAGAACAGAGCATTCCCAGAAGATGCAAGCCCAGTCTTTAAAACCACCCTCAATATATCTACAGCAAATAGGAGACACACCTAGGAACATCCTACTAATTTTAGGAGGGGTGGGTATAGAAGTAGTTGAACTAAAATTGCTAGCCCAAAAATATAAAGCTACATGATTGGGTGCCCAGTCTGGGGCATAAAAGTAGTCTATACCTAGATCCATTCTCAACATGACTGCATACTTTTCAGGGGTACCCAGCCTGTCGATAATGAGAGTATTATAAAAGAAACTAATCACCCTCTTCAAGATGGAACAAGGACTGTTGATGTCTACAAGCCAGATGATCCATCTAGGCCATTATCTCTCTTCAATTTACTCAATTTTGTGATCTTAAACTTTAAAGTAAGCTTTTCCTAAAAGGTTAATGATTCAGGTGGTAAACTACATAATTATGTTAAGTCATCCCATGATATAGGAGAGCCCACCATTGACATCTGCTCCCAGCAGCACTGTCCACCACAATTTTTAACTTTGTGGCAATGCTGACCACCCAGATACACCCACATTTATTAATGTCAATGAGGTGAAGGTTTGCTTTCCAGTCTGATGTGGTAGCCAAGCGGAACCCCCTATTGGGCCATAATAAGAAAGGAGCCTGCAAAGCTTTCTTCAACTGTGATTTTTATTGTATGACAGCTTATTAAATACTCCCTCATTTCCCCCATGCGGTTCATGAAAGTTGTGCTCTAGCTGGCCTGTTTCCCTGTTTTTACAAATTCCCCAAAAATGTTCATCCTAGAGGTGGTAGTGTATAGTTTGATATCTGGTAGACGTAGGCCTCCTTGAACTGGAGGAAGGGAGAGGTGCTTCCAGTTAAGCTTTGGCTTGTCCCTGCCCAAATGCAGTCTCTTATGCATGAATTTTTTTTTTTGTTAAAAAATTAGAAAGGTATACCCAAGGAGAAACAGAGTATTAACAGTAGGAAATACTATGAGACTGCATGGACTATGCACAGCATATCTAGGCAGTGAGACCTCCATATCTGAGAAAAAGTCTTTAAAAAATCTTAAGATCTGTGCAGAGGTAGTATTTAAGGAGACACCCATGATAAGCTTGAGCTGAATCCCCAAGTAAACCATGGTATCTGATGTAGCTAGAAAAGGAAAGCATGCTATGGATTGGGGAATAGAATATAATTATTTTTTATTGATTTTGTTTACTTGCATTTATTTTGCAGTCCAATAGCTGTCCAAATTTTGATAGGCTTTCAAATAGACTAGGGAGCGTTCTTTCTCAGTCTGTCAAAAACATCAGCAGATCAGCTGTAAAAAAATGACATATATGATATACCTTCCAAGGAGTAACCTTCCCAGGGGAGGAATCATAACTGGATAGCAAGGGGCTCCAGGTAGAGAATGGACCAAACCAATTGCTGTGCGCGTGGGTGATGCATGGCCGGGAAGTACCACAAACAAACACAGTTGGCCAGCAAGTTGCAGTTGTATAAAATTTAACCAGCCAAAGACCGATGGTGAAAATTCAGACTTTAATTCCCAAATAAACAAACCGGTTTCGGCATAAGCATGCCTTCTTCAGTGTAAGAGTAACAAACATATATAATATAATTGAATAAACAAATTTATACTCAAAAGTCACCAATGAGCATTGGTAAAAAACCTAAGCTCATGAATAATACATGAATGTATTAAATAAGATATGAAGAAACAAAATGCAAAGGACCAAAGCTATAATCCTGTCCTGTGAAAAAATATAATAAACATATAATGTATTATATATATTACTAATGAGCTAATAATATGTCAGAACCTTAAAGAATTATATTTGTAGTATTAGATAAATTACATTAAACAACATTAAGAGAAAAAATATAACATCTATAAGGCTGTTATTAAACAATATTGTTTACACAGTAAGAGTATGTGAAACAAACTCAATGAATTCAAGGGCAGTTGTCCATATTAAATAAGTAGGAAAAATAACTTCCATCTGTACAATCATATATGGAAATTGTGATAAAATTGTCCTAGTTGGAATCCTTAAAATTTTTTTGGTGACTAATCCTAAATTACAGGCAGACATAGTGAACCACATACCTAAATTGTTGAATTTGATACTGAACGAATACTATTCACCATACGATTATAGTTATAAATGGTCATTGAGTCCAGGCTGGAACAATGCACCCAGACCAATAATCCAATATCTCTCCTTGTGATTCAATATACCATGCCAACCTTGTGTATTACTACGATCCCCAACAATTTTGTCTATAATCATAAACGTGAATTGTGCTTGTTGATGTTTTAACACATGCCGATATAAAGCATTTGTTTCCCTTTTATTTTTGATGTCACTCCGATGTTCATTTATGCGTGTCCTAAGTGCCTAGATGTCTGTCCCACATAAAATGCCCCACAATGACATGAGGCCAAGTAAACAACTCAATCACTACTACAGTTGCCAAAGATTTTACAATCAAATACCTTACTAGTGTTACGACTTGAAAAATGCTTGGACTTAGTGATCTGTTTACAGGATCCACAATGGCCACATGGGAAGGTACCCAACAGTTCATGTCCTGTGATGGTAAGTTGTTTGTGAGTAGCTCCCCCACTACCTATATGTTTGTAGTGGGATAGTAGGGAACCCAATGTTTTTCCTTTCCTGTATGAAAATTGACATTCTTCCCCTAAAACCACTCTAAGTTGTTCATTGGCCATTAGTATATTCCAGTGTTTGTTTATAATGTCTCTGATATAATAATTTCTACCATTGGTTCAGTGTGGTTTTGTCAAGGGAGGCAAAGATCTGACATTGTTAATAGAACAATGATGATCCAGAGGGAAGCAGAATGCAAGAAAATGCCGCTGCTGTTGGTAGGTCTTGATGCAGAGAAAGCATTTGACAGAGTAAGCTGGAATTTTATGAGAAAGGCAATGGAAGCATTTGCATTCCCTGGTACAATAAGTTTAATTAGTTGGATATATGAGAAACCGGAGGCAAAAATCAAAGTGAGAGGGTTCCAATCTGATGGGTTGTGTCTGAACAGAGGAACCAGGCAGGTGTGTCCTCTTTCCCTTTTGTTATTTGTGTTATATTTAGAACCATTGGCAAAGAAAAAAAGTGGGTCAGAAATTCAAGGATATAATCGGTGTAGTAATCAAGAAAAGTTGGCTTTATTTGCATACAGTATTATTTTGTAGCTGATACAAAACATTTTAGTGTTGTAGAACATTCTGAGAGTGTTTCAGGTATTTTCAAGACATGAAATTAATGAAGACAAAACAAAGGCTATTGCTGTAAACTATGTACACACACATGAATTGGTTTAGCAGTATCCCTATTTACAGGGACATAATAAAATGAAATATTTAGGTGTATGGGTTTAAAATTATGTTGTTATTGCAATTAAAAATGTGCGGGAGGAGACTAAATAAAACATAATACAAAAACTAAGAAACTGGAAACTATTTTCTATGGATATGGATATCAAGATACAAGCAGTAAAATGTTTTTAGTCCCTTTAATTTTATACATAGGTCAGACATATTTTTATCAACGAAATGAGAAGTTGTGGATAGTAATTAATAGAGTTGAAGGATTTTATTTTGGAGGGTAAAAGGGAAAGAGTCAAGTGGGATAAGTTGATCCTTCCAATATAACAAGGTGGTTTAGGATTACCTGATTTGAAGAGATATTTTAGAGCTACAGCATTAAGGCTCTTATACATAACACAAGCGAAAAGCTACAGTTCAGAGTGGAAAGATATGATGATGCAATAGGTAGGAAATTTGAGAAATAAGGAGAGAGTGGGATTTTGGTTGCATATCCTTAAGGAAAATAACAACAGTCAAACAGAATATTATAGTCATAAAATAGCAGAAAGTATTCTAAGAAGTAAGCAAACAGGAATGGAGAAAGGAGATTTTTGCTGATAGGGATGACGGCAAAGAATACACAAGAGGGGTCTGAAATTTACTGGAGGAAACTGGCAAATGAACCATGGTGTTGTGAACAAATAGGGAGGATAAGGTGATAGAATGGGAAGAGGCCAAGCAGACATATGGACTGCAGGCTAGAGACTACCTTCCCTATCAGGGACTGATATCAGAGTATAGCCAAAGAGAAGAGGATAGGGAAATCCTTAGTGAAAGACCTGATCTGGTAGAGTTTGTAGCTGAATCTATAACAGGAGCTGCTGTTAAAAAGGATAATTATTAGGGGATATAAAACATTGTAATACAACTATAAGAATAATTCAGAGGAGGTTAGAAAAGATTGGGAAGAGAGACTGAATAAACAGTTCACAAAAAAAATGAATGAGAGGATATATGTATGGCTCCCAAATATGTAGTTAACTCTAGAAGATTTAGGGTTTTTGCTTGGAAATGTTTGCATAGATATTGTCATACACCAAGCAGACTCCAAAGAATTTTTCCTCAGGTAGATGGTAAATGTTGGAGGTGTGGTGGGGAAGAAAGAAGTCACTTGGAACATTTGTATTGGGAGTGCAATGAGTTGTAAGACTTTAAAAATTCCTTACAAAGTACCCTGTCAAAAATACTGGGTGAACAAACAGACATAACTAAGGAAATTATTTTTTGAGCTGGGATACAGGATCTGAATTGCCTAGACATAGTAAGGCCTTGTTAAGTTTCCTTGCTAAATTTAATTCTGGTGGCTGCCAAAAAAGCAGTTACTAGAAAATGGAAATCAAAGTATAAACAAATCATATTTGAAGTAGTGAATATTTTAACAGAGATAAAAGTACTGGAAAAGGGATCTTTAGAAAAGAGTAAGGGCAAATTAATACAATACAGGCAGAAAAATGTTTTATAGAAGGACTGAGGTTTAAGGGAAGACAGGAACTGACAAATTTATGTAATGTCGGATTGATTATATTGTACAAACGAATATATAGGATGTATAATGGTTATGACTTTGAACAAGCACATATGTTTTTTAGACAAAAGTAAGCGTGTCTATATTTCAAGTGATAATTCAGTAAATGTGTTATAAAAATGTAATAATTCAATAAAGGTGTTATAAAAGTAAAATGTATGGCCCTTCAGCATTGTATACTTGCCCTCCTCATCCTCCCTAACTTCTGTTCATTGAAAGGGAGTATTCCTGAGCTCATTTTTTCTTGATGCCGGTGGCTATACCTGCACCAACAGAGAGTCACTCAGGAGGTTGGGGGCACCATCCAGGCAGCCATAAAGGAGCTTGTATCATTACCTTTGCCTGCCTTCTTCTTACCTGCATTATGCAGGCTGTGGAGGTATTTTCTGTTTTCAAACCTAATACCATGCCATGGTTGCTGAAGTGAACACTTCTTTTGACTAAAAGGGTCTACTGTGCTTTCCCCCCATGTTTGTATATTCCCACATACATTCAGTATTCAGTGGCGGATTCAGGAATCCGCAAAAGGGGGGGCCGCAGTCTGATTAACTACTGAGGTGGGAATAAGATGTTCTGACATCGTGTGAAAGGACAGCAATATACATTAGGTTGCACATGATTTTGATTTTGCTGTTGATGTGGTAGTAGAAACAGGTATTTCCTATGCAGCACACAGCACATTTACAAATATCACAAGTTTTTTTTTTTCAATGCATGCTGGAAAGAGAGATTGTTTGCCCATTCTAAGTCACAGTCTCCTTCCATGGCAACTGTCGTATTCATTGTTATGACTTATGAAACAGTCCCACTGAAGGTGATATTAGCCATAGCAAGTACTATAGTAAATGTAAGTATTTTTTTGTAAGCAAATAATAATATATGTGGAAACATTGAAGTTCAGGTAAGTAAAAGTAACACAGCAGTTAAGAAAGTAAATGTTATGAAAACACCCCCCCCAAAAAATACTAAGTTTAGTAAGTATAGTAATTTTATGTATGATGTTACTAAACAGATATGTACATATAAGCATCTCCTGACTAAATGCTTTCTAGGCTTTTATTAACAATGCTGTTTTAGTTTCATCTTGGATTTATCTCTGTGTTTAACTTAAAACCTTCAGTGTCTTCCTTTTCATCTTTTCAAGGTTCAGGTTTACAAGACAAATAATCATTAATCCTGCCACCACATGAATAACAGCATGTCATATTTTTGATTATGATTTCACATGTAATAAAATGTTTAGCAACGTGTGCTTTAAATACACAAGACACTTTGTTAAAATAAAATATTTCACAGACCGTGTTGGCAATGGAGAAAACCTACATGTAACAATCTGCTTAACTCTGGTCAGTCATCAGGGACTTGGCTCTTTATTGACCCCCTTGTCTCTGTGGTGGTTAGAAAATCCTTTAGCCTTAAACAACATATGCTTTGTATTATCCCACCATGGTCTAATGATGTTGTAGTACCACTTTATCCCACCCTTATTAGGACAATCATTGAATATAATGCATGATTCAGCATGTACCTCACTAAACACTTAAACAAGCTTAAAATGCAACAAAGTTTCCTCACTAGAGAGACTAAAATCTAAGTCTATTTACTTTGTTTAATGTAAATCCTCAGGGGTGATGCTTATGAACAACCCAGTATTCTAGGACCTCCTTCACTAAACATATTTCATTTTGATCAGATGTGTATACACCCAGCATTCCTCCTTATGTCTACCCTCAAAAGCAAGCATCCTGTATATGTCTGATGTTTAACTGTGAGAAAAGTAAAAAAGTGGACTTTGGTTTCTTTCTCCTGAATAGTATACATCCACTAGACATGCTGTGTCACTGTGCAAGTGATCATCTGCTTTCACAAACGTCCTGCCTATGCTATCCAAAATACTCCTTTACAGTACTGCATATTGACTGGACAAATAAATGCAAATAACTACAAAAACAAAGATAGTCACCAACTATCAATGCAGCATTTTCCATCACTTTGTATGCTTTCATTCTATACCATACAATACCATTTAAACACCTTCACGTACAAGTTATTAATATATTTATTAGCATATAACATATATTCATAATATTTCTAGAAAATTACTCACATTCTCTCTGGTACCCAGAGCCAGATCATGGTCAGTTGGAGCCCTAGAAAAAGTAATGGCTGGGGGCCCCCACACACACAGCATCCCCCAACAGCCATTCCAGTGTTACATTACTTGGTTATTTCTCACCATTTACCATAAACACTGTTCAAACCGCGCAGTGTGCATGCTATTTTATTCTTTACTTCTACAATTATAGATATTTGGATTTAATGCAAAACTTTTATTTCACATTTTATAGCACAAACACTGACAGACATTTGCTAAACTAAACAATACAGTTTCACAGTGAAAACAGACAACAGTAAACTTCTCTGGCCTTGAAACTTGCATTTATTGAAACGGCATTGAAACCCACATTCAAAGAAAATGCATGTGACCAGTGGTGGAAAACGTTTATCTTTGGGCTGTTTTCAAACTATAGGCCCCTTGCACACATTTTTAGGACCATGCATACATGCACGTGCAATTTGATTCACCTTACTGATTGTATTAAATTATATTCCTTGTATGATACAGCACCACTTGTTAGAGTGTGTTTTAAATTTGTAGTTTTGAACATTTTTCCAGTAAGTAATGAAACAAAATGTATGACCCAATGATGACAAAACTGCCCATTTCAGAACATTTCAACCATAAAAAGGCCACTTAAACTCCTGTCATTACAATCCACCAATATCAGTCAATGAGCACAATCTCTACAGAGGTAAAAGTCACCTGAATAATTCCACATAAAAGAGATCTATAACTAATGAAGAGGTTGCTGCTAGCAAACAACTTTATATTTCAGTGTTTCATTTACAAATTCAGTGCCTGCTGCCCTTGAAGAATAAATTTCCTATGTTACAAAAAAAAATTGGTAAGCAATAATATTGCAATAGGGAATGAATGGCAACAGGTTCATAGTTTTTATGCATTGCATCCAAAGGAGAACACACTCAGGACTACAGCACCCCCAAAGTAAACACATTATTAGCAACCCATCTACGTGAGTGGGAGTAGATCCCACAGCCTTCTGCATCAAAAGTGAGTATGCTACCTGTTGTGCTACTAACAATAATTTTGAAGTCACAGTTGTGATAGCATTTGCTAAGCAAAACAGTTGTATATTGTAAACAGACTTGGCATGAGCAGCATTAACTTCCCTTCCCTTGAAGATCACAATTCATTGAAAAATGCACCTGAAACTCAATTCCTGAGAAATGCACATGAAACGCATTTCCTTCAGAACTGCACCTGAAACTCAATTCCTTGAAAAATGCACCTGAAACTCAATTTTTTGGTAACTTGGTGATCGGGGTAAAGAATTCAGGCTTTTGTTTCCTGTAAGTAAGGTACATGGTTTGAAATTGAACAAATTAAGTACCTGCTATCCCTAATTATGGCATTTCACACACACACACACACACACACACACACACACACACACACACACACACACACACACACACACACACACACACACACACACACACAGGCAAGCATGCACACACTCCTTACATGTCCATCTGTGTTGTCTGCAGCACACACCTGCAAAAGCAGCTGGAGGAGCATCCCTTGTCAGCCCATGGATGCAGCACCCACACCTATGGAAGCAGCTCGAGGAACGTCTCAACTGGCATTGCCTGTGACTTATTAGCAGGGTTACTCTGGCTTCTGGAACACAACTGAACTGTGAGAATCAGCTGACAAGGAACTAATCTTCACAGCTCAATTGTATTTCAGGAGACATGCTTACAAGGCACACACAAAAATGCAAAATGGCAAAGCTGGACAGCAGAACGTACCTCCAAAAGCCGTACAGTTGAGAAATGAATGGTCATAATAGTGGAGCTTAATTAGTACCACTGGTAAATCTGCCACTGAGATAGGTATAATTGCATGGTAAAGTGCAATGTCATTAAAATGAGAACCTAGGTGTATAGAAATTTGGATAAACAATATGGCAAAGTGATTCAGAAACACATAAATTCTATGACTGGAGATGATATCTACAATGAATATGAACACTGTGTAATCCTAGAGTTACAAGTGGGTGACAATGGAATGATATTAAATGTAGCGAATGCTTCAACAAATCTGTGTATGCAACAGGTTGTATTCACAAATGGTAGACATGGTGTTGCACACCATTGCCCTAAGAGGTGCCATGTCCTCCAATCATGATTAGCTTTTCAAGTCCTTCATAACACTGAAACTATAGACTGCTACCATGTGGATGGTGGCCCCCATGCAGGAGCTCGCTAATATGCGTCTCCCTCATCTGTAGTTCTGTGGGATTGCTGGACTACCTATCCTAGTGGGTGTTAAGGTATGTATGGCTCTGAGAATACTAGCCATAGAGTCCTTACAGCACCTAATGGGGGAAACAACAGGGGTATCCCAGGTATCTGCTTCAGGGATACTCCACCAGTTTTTCAATGAATCCAACAGTATTTAGAGGAACATATGCAGTTTCCTGACACTAGACAAGAAAGAGCAAATACCATGTGGGAGTGTTATGATATAGCTCATTTCGCTGAGGTGCTGGGGCCATAGACTGCACCCACATTGAAATAAAGGCCCCCATCTGCTCTGCTGAAAAAAAGGTACATAAACAATAACGGTTACCACTCCATCAAGTGCCAGGTGGTCTGTAATGCACAAGGTATAAACTACAATGTGTCTGAGGCTACCCAGGCAGTTTCCATGATACCCACATATGACATGTGACTGTATGAATGATTTGTGAACTGCAGTTTTACCCAGAGTCATGATATTGGTGATGTCATACGTGCTCTGAAGTCATGATAGATGACACCAACCAAAAATCAAAAGACTGACAGACAATTGCTACAACTCTGCCCTATCACAAACATGGATCATTATTGAGTGTGTTTATGTGGGGTGCTGCAGGCATGCTTTCACTTCTTGGATGTATCTGGCAGTGCCCTGCTGTATGTCCATGGCACATGTACAAAGATATAGTCAGTATGTGCTGTATTGCATAAGATAATATTGAGGAAACAGTTACAGCAGTGAGTGAACATGCAGGAGGAACATGTCACATTGCACCAAACAGAGGAGGGTGGGCTAGAAGAGGAGTTAGGGAAGTAGCCAGCAAAAGAGGAAGACCATGCTAGATAAAGGCTGGCACAGTACAGCATGGCACTGACTAAGATCCAGTGGATTGCTAATAATGTTAGTAAGATTAAAGCATATACACAACAGTAAAAGTTACGCATACAAACTTACAGCCAGTTATCCATGCATAGTCTGGCCTCACTGTGCATCAGTCACAGGCAACCCATGAAGCAAAGTACAACAGGCAAGGCCCAGTTATAATCATTTGCACAGTTAAGGAGATGGGAAGCACAGGGAAATGTGTGTCACACACACTGTGTGTGTGTGTGTGTGTGTGTGTGTGTGTGTGTGTGTGTGTGTGTGTGTGTGTGTGTGTGTGTGTGTGTGTGTGTGTAACTGAGTACTGTGTAATGTGTGCATGTCTGTTGTAATGCAGCCTCAGTAAATGTTGCACTACTGTGTTGATGTCTTACAGACAGGTCCAAGTCACTTACAAGATAAGTGCAGACATCTCTTGGATGCCCCCATCCATATGAGCTGCTTCTCCCTTGACTGCCCAGGTAATAATGAGCCCTTGCCTAGGGGTAGGAATGCTGTTTCAACAATAGAGATTGGCCATATCAGCCATGGCAGTGGCACAAGCCCTATGCCTCTAGATGTCCTCATCTCATTTGCCTCATTCCCCTACTCACTAGCTAGTGAGGTTGAAGTGGTGTCATTCTGTGTACCTGACATAAGCTTCCCATGTCCACATTGGTAGATGTGAAGTGACTATGAGACACACACCTGGCACATATCCTGTGACCAAAGGAGGGTCTTAGTTGTACCAGGTGGTGACAGGTCATGTCTATGATGTCACACATATGAGATATGAAGTCCCAAAGATCATCACACACACCTATAAAACATATAACATGCACCTTGATCATGCCAGCTGTTTATCCACATCATTGTCACAGGAGGAGGTGCCAGATAGTACTTCAGCTGTGAAAACGCCAAATGAAAATGCCCTCAATTAATAAGACCCAGCACCATTAATTTACTCCCAGTTAAGAAATAATAAACATTGGCTTATAGCTGTACAAAAAGTAAGACAGACCTTACCTTGTGCAAGTGCTTTATGTCTGAAGTCCTTTTTTTCCTACATAATAAAGGAAAATGCATTTAGTGATATGCATTATACTACACAGTTAAGCAGAATGCATTTTTCACAAAACTACCAATGCACACCTGGGGCATCTGTGATGGGGATTCTGGGAACATGCTGCAGGACTGAGCCAAGGTCCAGCACCCAAACGTGATGCTGAACCTTCCAATCCCATCCAGAAAGGCACGGCACTCCTACTTCTCATTAAATGGTGATTGGTCTCACAGACTGCCTTCCATTGCCTTGCAATCTTGCATTGGGCAGGCAGAGTGCTTCTGGGTATCACATATCATATTAGTTGTCCATCATCTGACCTACTGATATTCCCTGCTTGGCCACCAAAAAAATTTATATGATTCACTGCATCATGCAAGGCATGATTGCTGTAGGGCAGGTCAGATGTTTGCTGGCTAAACGCAAGTTGCTCATGGAAATGGATGGCTTGCAGCAAGATAGGAGAACTTGCTTTTGCATGCCCCTCCTTAGCAAGTCATTAAGCTGTGAGGAAAAGGAATGTGTGTAAGGAAGTGGATATGGCTGCATGTATTAAACAGCCCCTTCTGGACTGCACTGACTCTACTCTGATGATAGATGTGTAAATAATATCTATCTATATATATATATATATATATATATATATATATATATATATATATCTACATATGTATATATATATATATATATATATATATGTATATATATATATATATATATGTATATATATATATGTATATGGTTCCACTTCAGAATCTCGAATAACTGAAAACTCTAACTTCATGTGGTCGAGACCATATGATCAAGTTTTCAGAAACTCGAAATTCTGAAGTGAAAAAAAAAACCCAAACACATTGTTTCTGCAGGGGGGCAAGCCCCCTGCACTCCCACCCTCCCTACTTAAATATACCAACTCCAACATCACGCTACAGTGGGGAAAAAGGAAATCTTCCATTCCGTGCTGTATGCAGAAGCGCATAACGTGAGATTTCCTATTTCCTCACTATAGCAATCATGGAGATTGTTTATTTAAGTTGGGAGGGTGCAGGGGGGCTTTCCCCCTTGCTGAAACGATGTGCTTGGGTATTTTTTTTTTTTTTATTTCACTTCGGAATTTCAAGTTTCTGAAAACTCGATCATATGGTCTCGACCATATGAAGTTCGAGTTTTCAGTAAATCGAGATTCTGAAGTGAAACCATATATATATATATATATATATATATATGTATATATGTATATATATATGTATATATATATATATATATATATATATATATATATATATATATATATATATATATATATATATATGTATATATAGGTTCATAGGTAGGTACTAGGTTATCAGCCCAAGGGCCTATGTAAGCCTAGCCAACAAGGTATCCTGGCTTACGCCACCCAAGAAAGTTATTTTCCTGTGCCACTGTCGAGCAGAGACACAGAAGTGATCCCCGGGGTGTATTTCCTATTTCTCAACCACTCATCAAGATTTTTCTTTAAGAGTGCTAATGAAGAACTTTGCTTGACATAGATGGGTAGCCTGTTCTAGAGTATGGGAAGTCTCTGGGACAGGAATCTATCCCTCCAGAATGTCCTGTTTATTGTGGTGACAAGGTTTAGGTCCATAGAGCGTGTAGCTCGGAGGGATTGGGATTTCTTTAGGTGTAGCATGTCCAACAGCTCTGGGTTTGACATAGCTTTATATGTTAGGCAGAGATCACCTCAGAGTAGGTGATATGCTATGGAGTAAAGCTGGAGTTTTTTGAGGCGGTCAGTGGAGGGCATTTGTTTGAGGCCAGTAATCCTCTTTGTGAGGTACTTATGTGGCCTTTCCAGCTGCTGCAGATGTCTTGTGAGGTACATACCAAAAGGGGCGTTGTACTCTATAATATGTCTAATGAGTGTCGAGTAGAGAGGAACAATGACCTCTTTTTTCCTGGGTGAGAACCCTTTTATGATGAGGTGTGCCACGTAGAAGGATTTCCTGACTACTGTGGCGATGTGACTATCAAAGGAGAGACTACTGTCCACCTGGATCCCAAGGTCTCTTGTCACACATTCGGTGTTAAGTAGATTGCTGCCTATGTGGTACATCATGGGTACAGAGTTTCTATCAAAGGGGATGACACTGCACTTTTTGGCAATGAGCTTGAGACCATGGCTCTGACACCAGGCATCTGTCTCAGCGAGGCCCTTCTGTAGGATGTCCACATCATTTGGGGACTTGACTATGGCTCATAGTTTACAGTCATCTGTGAACTTCATTAGCCAGAGGCCTTCTGTGTTAGCCTGTACTTCAGAGAAGTAGATACCAAACAGGAGAGGTCCCAGGACAGAACCCTGTGGTACTCCACATGTCACTGCTATGAGGTCAGATTTGGAGTCTCCAACTTTTACAGAGTGGGTTCTGTCAGTGAGCCAGTTGGCAACCCATCTTGTGACATAGGGATTTATACCTAGTTTACTGAGTTTAGCTATAATTCCAGAATGGGGAATGTTGTCGAAAGCCTTGGCGAGGTCAAGATAGGCTGTGTGAACCACCTTACCCTCATCTATGGCTTTGGTGACTGCCTCAAAGAAGTCGATCAGGTTCAGGAGGCATGATCTGCCTTTCACAAACCCGAACTTGGTGGGATCCAGAGTTTGGAGGTTAACAGTGTCTTTGTTTATGAGTTCCATGATGATACGTTCCATGGCCTTGCAGACCAGGCTCATCAGGCTAATAGGTCGATAGTTCCTGGGATCAGTGGTGGCTCCCCCTTTGTGGAGTGGGATAACTGTTGCTGTGCACCATTCAGTGGGCACAGAGCCTGATGCAAGGCTGTTATTGAACATGGTGCTTAAGTTCGTGTAAAATGCAGCCTGGGATGTTGTCCGGTCCCATGGATGCTGTGTTTTTGGCTTTAGAGAGTGCAGCTTTTACCTGCGTAGTTGTGATTACAGGGACTCTGCATTCTTCCTGTATAGATATGGGCCCTTTAGAGGGTGAGGGGGGATAAAGTTAGCACTGAACCTATCTGCCAGGATGTTGGCAATATCAGCTGGTTCTGTAATTTTTGTGCCTTTGTGCTGTAACTCAGAGCAGATCTGGGTGTTGCCATCGAGATTATTGATATAGAATGCTTTGTGGTTGTCCTTAGAATTAGTGGTGATTTTGTTTTTGTAGCTAGCTTTGGAGGATCTTATAAGGGATCTCATCTTCTTACTGAGGCTGACCAGGGAGCTCCTCCACTCATGGGATTTTACTCTCTTTTGCAACAGTTTCTTCCTTCTGTTGTACAGTTTGTTTATGGCAGGGGACCACCAGATTGGCTTCCTTTTTTTGGAGGATAGCGTCTTGGTTCTGTTTGGGATAGTATGATCCATGCACTCATGTAAGTGCTTATAGAGTGCATCTGTATAGGATTCAGCAGTTGTAACTGCATTGTCCATCTGCATGGGTGTCATGAAGTTCGCCACTTCTGTCTTAAGAAGCATGAAGTTGGCTTTGGAGAAATTTTTTACAGTGGTTTCCTTAATGGGGGGTGTGGCGGGATGTGGATATCAAGGGTGATTAGCTTATGGTCGGATCGGACCAATGAGGAGGTGACTTCAGGTGTGGAATGGCGGTCACTCATGTTGGTAATGACTAGGTCTAGGATATTGTTGCCCCTGGTGGGGGTGTGGATAAGTTGATCCAGGGCATTGGAGTTTATGAATTCCATAAAGCGTTGAGCTAAGGAGTTGGTACACGAGTAGTTTTCCCAGTTAATGGTGGGGTAGTTGAAGTCGCCCATTATTAGGGTGTTTGGTTAAACCCTAATATTTTTCCAGTACATCAAGAAAAGAGGAGTGGGAATCCTGGGGCATGGTGGGGGATCTGTAACAAGCTACAGTTTGAATTGCAGTTTTTCCCAGAGTTAGTTGTACTTGGATAACCTCGGATGCATTATGCTGAGTAACTAGCCTGGAGGTGTGGATATCCTTAATGAATATGGACACACCTCTACCTTTGGTGTTTCGGTCCAGGTTACATGGCCGAAAAGTGTGGTATGAGTTATAGCCTGGTAGTGCAGGGGTGCTCTCTGGAGCCTTGAACCAGGTCTCCATCACTGCACAGATATCGATGTTCTCCATTTTAAGTAGTGCCTCGAGTGAGTGCATTTTGAGATTTAGACTTCTAGCATTGAGTAGCATTACCCTCAGTTTTTGCTTGCCTGCTCATGTTACTGTGGTGAATTTGTTATTTGAACCTTGCCTAAAAAAGGCACTATAGCGGCAACAAGAGCCTTAGCCAGTATCCAGAATCCCAGGGGTGACAGGTGTAGGCCATCTGTGGCAAAGCATCGTGGTCTGTCAACCATGTCATCCCAAGCAGGCAGATACTGGATTCCCTTAGAATGACACCAGAAGCTTAGCCAATTGTTGAAGTCAATCATTTTGTCCTTGTACTGCGGTATCATTCGGAGCGATGGTAGAATGCTACTCAGGGCTAGGGTCATACCTGCCTGGGCTACAAGATCGGAGAGCTCTTCCATTTCTCTTTTCATGTAGTCCAGGGAGGTATGTCTCAGGTCATTCACACCAACATGGACAATGGCAGAATCATATTTGTACTTGTTGTGGAGTGACCTGAGTGCGTGGGTTTGTGGCAGATCCTGGCACCCGACAGGCAGCTGACAGTAACCTTCTCCTTGTTTAGCCTGGTGAGTGGGACATCAGTGTGCCTGACTATAGAGTCACCTATGACTAGTGTGTTGGGTACGTTGTTTTGTCTTATTGGCTGTGCTTGATTGGCACACTGAGTCTGTGGGCTGTGTGTCATTTGGGTTGTGTTGGGGGATGGAGGTTGCTTGCGTTTCTGCTTTGGAGGTCTCTGTTGCTTAGACAGATTATTATTGAGAGCCTCCGCAAATGTTTTTGTGTCACTGTGTACGGATTTTGGTGGTGTAGATTTAGGTGTGGTTCAAATGTTTACCTTCTCCTCATGACTGTCAAGTTCAGTCTTGGTTGGAGAGAGCTTTACCTTCAGTTTGGCTAGATAAGTGCATCTCTCACAGGTTGTAGTGTTGGGTGGTAGAAGGAGATGGTTGTCTGTGTACATGAGGCAATTTCTACATTGCCTCAAGATGCCCAGATTCATCAGATAGACCGGAGAGATCACTGGGAGCTGACCCTTGGACATGCCTGAATAAAAAACTATTTTCCTCTAGATAAGTGAGGAAAGTGAGTACAAGAGCTTTTTTTTCTCTAAGCAAGTGAGAAAAGTAAGTACAAAAACTGTTTTCCTCTAGGTAATGAGGAAGATTGAGTGCTATAGTAATTAGTAGCTTATTTAGTGCTTACAAGTTCTGAACAAGTGCTGAGCATGAATAAGCAAATTTAAGTGCTAAAACTAAGAATATGTATCTGCACTAGACAAGTTACAGGACAGAAACAAGTGCAAATGCAGGCTTTCAAATCAGAAAGTTGAGAGAGATGGAAGAGATTGCCCAAATGGCCAATAACTAAAATTTCTTGGCCAGAACCACTCCTTATGTGGTAGACAGGTAACATAGTGCTTGCCACTCTCACTTATAAGCCACCCAACACTACAACCTGTGAGAGATGCACTTATCTAACCAAACTGGAGGTAAAGCTCACTCCAACCAAGACTGAACTTGACAGTCATGAGGAGAAGGTAAACATTTGCACCACACCACACCACACTCATCACATAGTCTCACAGAAAGCCTTGGGGGGGGGCTCAGAAGCTTACATACAGTCCTGGCTACAGCAAATCTGTATCTGGAACATTAGTTACAGGAAAGGTAGGAAACAGGCTTGCAGTTTTTTTTTATTACAGAAAAGTAGCAAAAACAGTAGTAAAAACAATTCACATGCAGTGCAAGCTAGCACACTTGAGTATGTAGCAATATTAGACCAAACACAGTTTAAAAAAATTAAATTAAAAATTAAATTAAAAAGGACTAAAAGCAAGTGCAGAAAGAGTTTATTAGGTAGAATGTGGTTAAGAGATGAGACTGGGGGAGTGTCCTAGATCAAATCTATAGTGGGGCGGGCAAAAGCCACCAAATTTAAACCACAAACCAAAAAGAGGGAGGGTGGGTGAGACAGTTTCAACAGAGATCTAAGCAACAACTAATAGTACAAACTCTTAAAACCAAAAAAATATACTCAGCTCTGTATATTTGCAGATCAGTCTCTCAGAACAGAGAGACAACAGTTTTAACAGATATATATATATAAAGATTTATATATATATATATATATATATATATATATATATATATATATATATATAAAAAAATAACACTGCACACACTCAAAAGGAACTCACGGGAACCACTACCTTAATCTGTTGAAGTCTTGTCAGGTTTTGCAAGAGGAAAGCACTTAGTACAATGATGACTTTTTTTGGTATCATTATACAATAGCCCAACTCCCTTCATTTAGCCATATGTATGTTTATTTATTTAGCATTTGTTAACCAGGAGTGTGTGTATTTATTTATTTAACATTTGTTAACCAGGAAATTCCGACTAGGACAGAACCTATTTTCAGTGGAGGCTCGGCGAGAAACTCTACAGATGCATGTCTTTGAAATCTGATTTACGGCGTTTTGGGTTAATAAAATATTTTAGTATGCCAATATGTGCTACATTTGTCCTGTAAACAGAAAAAAGAGCAGGCTTATAAAACAAATCTTTTGACATTTGCTAAGTTGCCAGAATGCGAATCATAGTTACCATTGGGGCAGCCACATAACTATACCTTTGTTTCCACAACTGAAATATAATGTTAGACAGCAAAAGGTATAGAAGTGGGTCTGAATTTTAAAACAAGCAGCAAGGGAACTTGGGGTAGCCAAGCAACGACAATAACTTCCTGAGAGAAACACACACACACACACACACACACACACACACACACACACACACACACACACACACACACACACACACACATCTGATCACACAATTGGCTGTTGCATCCATGACTTCAGGCGTCAGTCCATCTCCATCCTTCGATCTCCATCTATAATTGCTGCCTCACTCTGGTTTTACTGTACTCAACGGTGAACGTGAATTTTTTTATTATTGTGTTTTTAAGTCGCACAAACAGTTCATGGTTACTTTATGTTTATTGTACTTTTAGTAAGCCCTACAGAGCAAAAAGTACACGGTTCACTGATCAGCTGTATCATTTGCGCTTCTTATTTAAAGAAAAAGGTAGACTTTATTTTTATTTAAAATTGTCAGTGATAACTGTGTACTTTAACAGATGCACTATGTAAAGACAGTTGCTTAATAGTCCAAAGCATGGTTAATGGATTATTTCTAGGCTAACTGCCCTTGTAAGCCACTTTAAGCCTAGCTGATTACCCCATGTGAAAGTCAAACCCTACACCTCGTGTTTATAAGGTGAACACCTTAGCTATTATGCCAACCTCCTTTGCACATCTGTAGCCTTCTTTCTAGAGTGTGTGTGCGTGTGTGTTTGTTTGTTTCATACCATGAATGTACAAGGACTTTAAAAAGGGGATGGCGCGTGCTCCTGTGCCCAGGCCTAAATCTACCATTGGTATTCACTGGAACCACCAAGCTCACAACTTTAGTTCCTGCCTGAAACCTTTCCACCTGCAAGCCTGTGCTTGCTTGTGGTGGGCAAGCAACCGAAACACTACTCCCTTTCAGTGGAAGTGATCTGGGTGCTATGACTCATCATTCCTCTTTCTCCCTGGGAAGCCACAACATGTGCCACAGCCACTAATCAAACTTGTGTTGCCTGGGTCATTCTCAGGGCTTTATCTCTACTTCATCAGGACTCCCTTCAAAACAAAGAGGTATTTAATTTGCCTCTGAGCTGGTACATTAAGGTTTCAAATCTTATATAGTAAAATACACTTTGAATTTTCCTTTATAAATTTCTCGGTATCGAGAATGCTGCTTTATCATTTTAAGCCACTGTTTTCTGCATTAAATATAAAGAGAGTTCAGCTGCTGACAGAACTCGCATAAAATGCAAGGTATTAGTGTTAATATTACGACTTTGTATGTAACTGCAGTACTATCCATTCCTTACTTAATGAATTGATGTTTATGTCTACCTGAATTCCCCTAAAGACCCTTTCACTAAATGTGTCTAGCAATGTTTCCATGTATTGGTAACATACTTGTTTTTGTGCCACAGCTTTTCTTAAATTTGTCTAAGACATTCAAGGCTTTTCAAAGGCATTCCCTGGCACAGGCTTTTCCTGACCAACAGAATCAGGCTCAAACTAATACTGTTCATAGTACTTCTGAATGAACATGGTGTTCTCATTAATCAGATTATCCCAGTGAATTACGAGATTCATAAGGAAACACTGTTTCTCATATACTTTATTGATGTATGACATGTTCTGTACGATTCCCTAACATTCTTCCTAAATTCTGTAAACACAGATTACTACATTTAAGAAATTTACATAATATAATGAAACTTGATTTTTGCTAATAGTACATATTCCTCAGTACACACATGGTCACACACATATAGTGTAACTGTGTGTGTGTGTGTGTGTGTGTGTGTGTGTGTGTGTGTGTGTGTGTGTGTGTGTGTGTGTGTGTGTGTGTGTGTGTGTGATTATTACTGAGAGATATAAGTATACATAAATACATACTGATGTGTACATATAAATTTTTTCTAATGTGATGACCTTTTCCTATTAACTTATTTCAGTTTGTTCTTTTAGATAGGAGACAGTAGTCACATCACACTCAAATACTCATAGACTCATATATTTTTTGAGCACTTTCTTTGTCCCACTGACCATTTGTTTCTCCCTTGTGGGAGAACATAGACCACTCTGAATATCAAAAGTACAACTTTTTCTCTGCAAATTCTCTGGTTTTACTAGGTTGTCATTTCAAATCCTTTCAAATTATGTTTTTTCTTCCTTCAGACAAGACTGTGTTCTTATCAGGCGACTCTCCATCCCTAACAAACCTATCTTTGACCTCTGCAAGAGAGATTCTGTGAGCCCTGGGATGTATAGCATTCACCATCCAGATGATCCCATTTACCACACTACACATGAGGAAATTTAAGTGGATCCTAAAATCCATTTGAGCACGGTATTATTATTCTCTTTCTTTCCTCATTCCTTTCTTGCCATTTGTGAAGAAAGAGCTACATTGGTGGATCATTCAGGTAAATTTGAACCCAGGAGTTCCCTTTCTAATTCCTCCTCCACTTCAAAATGTCTTCACTGATGTATCAAATGGAGCTTGGGGGGCTTGTACATAGACTCTGATAAAAAAGGACAGGATAAAGCATGTAACCATAAAAGAGATGAAAGCACCAATTCTGGCTCTTCACTGTTTCCATCAGCTATGGTCCTCAGGATCTCTCCAAGTTCTGAAAGACAATACACCCATCATGCGGTACATCAGCAAATAGGTGGTGTGCATAATCTTACCACTTGTGCAGTCTAGGAATAATGGTTTAGTACATTGCTATTCATTACATTCCTTTTCCTTCAAGCAGTTTACAGTCAATTAGAACAAAACAAATTAGTAGTTTGCCTTGCAGGTCAAAGGCAGACCACCACAAATGAGTGCTGAACAGGGAAGACTTCCTACAGATTGTCCATCAGTAGAATATCCCAGAGATAGATCTCTTTGCCTCTGTTATGAACCATCAGTTCAGAATATTTTGCTCCTGGATCATTTGAAAGGAAGCCTGAGTAACAGATGCCTTCTACTTCACTTAGAAGGGGAAATTCCTATATGCTTTCCCTCTTTCCTCTTATTCAAAAAGTCATTCTGAAAATTGAGGAGAATCCCAAAATTACCTTGGTGACCCCCCTTTGGCCAAGACAACATTTGTTCTCCCTTCTCTTTGAACTAGCCAGGGGCAACCACCACATATTACCCCAAAAGATGGACTTGCTCACACAACAGTAGGTCTCTCTCATTCACTCAAATCTGAAGCCTGTCAAACTTGTGGTACGTATGATACATTTTTTATTCCTTTTAGGCATCTTTATTCTGAGGATGCGCTACAGGTAATAAAAGAGGCTAGAAAACCTTCAATTGAAAAAAATCATATGTATAAAAATGGGCAATATTTTATTTTTGGTGCAAAAAAAAAAAAAGGATCGGACCCCCTATCAAGTATGATAGCTTCTATCCTCCAGTATTTGTGTGAGACAGTCAATTTGGGGCTGGCATACAGTTCCATAAAGGTATATTTGTCAGCCATCTTAACTTGCCTTCCCATGTATCCATCTCTTTCTTCATGGTCTGAGATTAAGCAGTTCCTAAAGTCATATATCAGACCCCCCCAGAAAATGTATTTCTCTTTCCTGGGACCTGCCCATTAAACCAGCTTCTTCCGCATGTTAAAAATGTCTGCAAAATCCGTCTTTCTTGTTTCTCTAACCCCTTCCAAAAGGGTCTCTGTCTTCTTTTGATTTCCTTTGGCCAAAGAGGAACCTCTTTTTCCTTTTTTCCTTCTCTTTCTGCCTACTACCTGGGCTTTTTTTTTTGGCTTAGTAAGCCTCAGTATTTCTCAGACAAGAATGCTCTGAGGATTTTCACACTCGCCCCTTATGTAACAGCACATAGACCTTATGCCTAGTTCTAAGATGAGACATTTGGCACTTGAGGAAGAAACCCCTAAGCTTTGGCATACTGGCTGGATGGACAATATTCATAGCAGGATATGTCTCATCTGTCAGCATTTCTGCTATAGTGTTATATTTAGACATCTACTTTTATAGTTAAATTCTTACTCAACTGTACTGCTTGATGAATAGTTGTAGTAGGAGTAGGTTAAAAGTAGATGTATACATCCATCCAGCCTAATCCAGTTCCTTTTCTTGTTATGTGTTCAACTTTTAGTAGGCTGCAGTCTATATAAAAGCAACCTGTATGCTTTAATTGTTGGGCACTAGACAGCATCAGATAAGCTTGTTAGAGACATTTGAATCATTAGACGGTGGTGTGACCCACCACTGGACCAGTAATCAGGGAGCCTCAATCCTCACCACTGGCACCGTTACTGAACGTACACTGGGAGGATAACAGGTACACACACAGTATTTCCATATGCATCTCTCTGCATCAAGCGTAATTTCCCCTAAGAGCACACAGAGACCACAGTCAGTCCAGGGCTGGTTTCTCCCTCTTTCTCCAGATCCCCAATAAGACTCCCCACTGGCACAGCTATAGAGTTGAGATCTCAGCTGAGTGGCCAAGCCAACACCTCCAGCACCCTCTTTGTTCAACCTGTGCTTCGTGTCCCTGCCGAAGTAACTGACACACACACTCTTTAAGGTTTCACACACACAAACACACACACATACGGAAAAGGCTGACACAGGCTTACTAACTAAGCCCCCTTTTGTCCAGACTATAAGGTAGTTATCACTGCCACCAGCCAACTCCTTATCAGCTATTTTAAGGCCCTTAGCAAAGGGTGTCCAATTGTACTGTGTAATATTAATATTAATGCAAGTGGTAGTTTGACCAAGAGCATGGCTATTAGGAGTGGCCCACACAGTGTCACCAAATTAATATGCAAATACTCTCAAAACTTAAATCTTTAGACAGATCAGCCACAATGAAAGGTTTAAATATATTTAATAATAAATAATTAAAGAACAAGCAAATACTCAGTATATAATCACAGTGACATCAGAGTTCAAAATCACAGGAAATATTTAAAATAACATTGCAGGACAGCCTCAAATAAATAAAGAAAAATATCTAACCTAAGCGTTGCTATATTACTGACAATATTCAAGAGAATTATAGTGTTCCCTAGTAACTTGCTTCATCAGAGCAAGGCAGATGTGGTGAGTGGTTCTTGTCAAGTTCAAGAGACAACACAGAATGCTCTGTCTCTCTCAGAGAGTTCTCAAATTAATATCTCAAATATTACTGCTGGGATAGCTTGCAGAATGACATAATTTCTTGTCATCTGACTCTATCCCAGGTGAAACCCCTACTGCTGGAATCTGGCAGGATTTAGCATCTGCCTGTGAAAATACATAGACCTCAGAACTTTAGCAGATGCTGGAAGTAATAAAACAGTGCATTCCTTCGCATTTCAAGACTAGTAACTATTTCACCCTAGAGACAATGTAGAAAGCTCCCTAGTTTTAGACACTGTGTCTCCTTGCTGCATTAAAACTGAAAGATACCATCTTTTATGGCTTGCCCATAAAGTAATTTAATTTCAGTTATTTTTCTGAAGTTAACCTTGTGTATTTCAGTTACAATAGTGCATATACATTTCTGTTCTTTTTCAGTAGGGCACACTGTGGTTACATTTTAAGCACAGACACCTAATAAAATACATTTTCAACACCCGTCTGTACAAACCAGTTTGATACACACATGACATACAGTGCTAATACATTTATGACACAAACATCTTATGCAAATCATTTCGATATTCACCAGTGACATATAATTATTTACAAAATTCCAGCTAGCTGGGCTGGCAATAGCTCCCCTTGTCACAGTTGGCATCACTGTAGCTGGTGACCAACATATTGAGTGAATCTAAGGTCAGGCTATGGTAGTACAAGGTACATAATGTAGTATTAATGTGCAAATAAGGCTTTCTCCTTTGAAGTAAATTTAAAAGTTTTCAGTATGCAGACCTTTTAAGACAAAAGAAAAGTCTGTTTAGCTAAGCTGCTTATACAGGTAATGAGCAATATGATGCTGTAAAAAAGGAAAAAAAAAATCCTTCATGTAAATTTCTCAAGAACTAGAAGGGTCTAAGAGATAGGCTTTAAGAATGGGAATTTGAAAAAGGTATTTGAAGTTATGCAGAACAGAAAGAAATCATATTGTTTTTTATGCAGTTTAGAATTAGACTGTCTATAGAGAATTAATGTTCAAATAATTCTTTAGCATCAGAGGAGAGATCTTATTGCACTGGGTTGCATTAGTGGATATAATGTTGCTGCTTTTGGAAATGTTTGTCAGAAGCTGAGCAGTGTTGGTGTATGTCACACAAGCATCCATTACAGAGAGTTTTATGGCTATTAAGTCTCACTATTATGAAAACTCATTCTCATTAGTATAAACCACCAAAGAAAAGTGGAATGAAAATTGTGTAATATGATAACAATTTATAAGTCTCAGAAAGAATTCTAAACAAGCCTCTTCAGGCCACACTTAAAAGCTTCTAGAATATTGACTATAAGTTCAACTGGGCCAGTAGTAGTAGTAGTAGTATAAATTTGTAAAATCTTGTGTTTTTATTGAAACCTTGTAAACTGTTATAGAAATAAGTTTCGCAGAACAAACATTGTAATGAGTGTGACAGGGAAGCTGCAGACTGACTGTGCAGGCAAATAAGAGCAAGTCTGTGTATTTCATTAAAGGCGAGCAACTGCAGTGCGATGACAAACTGTTGCTTTGCTAGCAAGTTGTGCAGGTGATTCAGGACGGGCTACAGCACTCTTGTATCATAGAAGGGAAGTATGTAGCTTGAGTGCTACATTCTGTGGACTCTTTCTGGATATGGTACTTAGCTTCTTCCTTTACTCGGCTCCAGTAGGCAGCTGTGGACATAATAAGGGAATATAGTGATAGGACATAGACTGTAAGGAGGAGGGGGAGGGTTGCCCAGTAAGCCCCCTTTTCCAGGTTTGTTTAATCATTGACAGTCCAATGTGCCTCACAGACATTTTCTGCATTCACATACATATGACTTGGAAACCATTTATTTAAAAGTCACTACTTTCCCTTGTCTGGACATGCCATTTCTTCTGCTTCTTCTTAATTTCCTTCATTGTAGGCACAACTGTAGATCTAAAGCTGTTGCTTTCATTTGATCTTCAACCTGAGGGTCTTGAATCCAACACGGATCTGATTCGGCCGCATACTCCAGCATCGGATCTAAACTTCAAGCTCCTCCCCTACCAATAATGCCCCTGTCTTCCTCCTTCCCTCAGAACTTGTTTGCCGCTCATTTGAACAGCAGCATGGTTCCTTAGCTCCAAGCTCATTGTGTTGTAAGTGGTTATTTTTCTTGGGTTTCTTTCGCTCTTCTGTCATGTCTTCACTTTCTCTCTACTTTTTCTAAACTACCTTATCTCTGTGCTCTCAGGTGTCAGTTTAAAAAAAAAACTCTCTCTCTCTCTTTCCTTTCTTGTGTGTGTGAGTGAGTGTGTTGTTTTTTCTCCTGATTGCCGTGGCTGAAACTCCCAAGCCAGGCTTCAGGAAATGCATAGAATGTGGCCATAAGCTTCCCCCTGTCTGATGGCCACACTCTGTGAGTGGTCTGTTTGAGTGTTTCTCATCTGGACTCCTCCTGCTCGATCTGCTCGGTTTCAACCCCCATGCGTCAATCAACAGGAGGAACAAACTCATTCTGAAGGGCCTCCTTTCCCTTCAATGGAGGCCTCTGCTTCTTCTTACCCAATCCCGGCTTCTGGGACTCAACCTCCCACCATGAAGTCCAGGGACGGAGAGAAGGCCAGGTCCAAGATGCAGGATTGGCAGAGGAAGCAGTCCCCTGACCACTCTTCCTCAGTCAAATTCCCGGCCAAGTCCTGCCCAGATCTGAGCCAGAGCTCCCCTCAGCTCCAGTCATCTTGCCTTTCGTTGGAGCCAGAGGTATCCCAGACTTGGTCTCCACTTTCTACTTCCTCCTGGCGTGACTCTAGGCTTGGGTTGGGGGTGGCTTCGATTTGGTCCTCTTGGAGCCTGTCCAAAGCCAAGGTGGACAGGATGATGCAGAAGTTCATTCAGGCCCAGATCCAGTTGAGAGTCTTGCTTGCCTCATCCCCCTGTGGGGCCGGGGGCATACAGTCTACCTTCCTCCCTATTACTCCTTCTCCGATCCGACTCCTGATTTCACAGTCATTGGGTCCGAGGTTCACCGATGTCTATGGGTCGGCATTGATGGTACCTCAATGCCAACTGTTGCCATGAGTGGTTTGGCTGTGACGTTCTTAGAGCCGGATGACTCTCAGAGTCATAGCCTCAGCATGGGATCCAAGGGGATGGCACCAACCTTGAGGCTTTTGGGGTCATCCTTTCCTCTTGGAGACTCAGCACTAGGAGGCTTGGCTCTGGCTCACCCCTCGATGCAGGGAGCGCCGGATCTGACCTCGGCCATTCTGACTTAGGGGATCCACTTGCCTTTTGCCTTTGAGGTGGTGGAGAGGGTCCTCTCGGTTCCTTCGAGACCTTTGACACCATCATCCTTGGATTCTGGCCTGGCTCCCTCTTTTTCTGGTCCGGAGTCTGCCATTCTGCCCCCCAGGGACAGCCTGCTGTCACATCCCCACAGTAGGTTCCTCGATGAGAACTCATGAGGCTTCTGAGTCCTCCCCGGATTTCCACTTGAGGAGCTCCCTCAGAAGCGTACGTGTAAGAGGAGGCACTTAGATTCCCTGCTGGAATCCCTCACAGGCAATACTGACTTGAAGTAAGGGGAGGGTTCCCCTCGATCACCCCCGGAGGATGTCTCCTTTGGAGACATCATGGAGATCTATTGGCAACACAAAGAATGGTTTACCCAAAAGCCCAGCCCGGGCAAGTCGGTATTCCTGGAGGTATTTGGCAGAGGACCATTTACCTCCTGGTTGCCCCCGACCTGCAGATCCCTTAGTGGATCTAATCTCATCTAGGGCATGGAAAGAACTGGATACAGTTGAGCCTATCCCCAGGCACCCGGATAAGGTACTAAGTGCCCCTTTAGTTAGACAGTACTGGTTCAAGGGGTCCTCAGTTGATGCCATGGTGGTGGTGGCAGCCACCAAAAAAGAGCTCGCACAGGAGAGCTCTTCAGTCCATCCTCTGGACAGAGAGTCACGGGCAATAAATCATTTTGAGAAGCAGACCTTTTTGTCAACCACCTTTGCCTGTATGTACTGAATTATTTGGCACATGTAATCAGGCTGCAGAGGGACCTGGTCAAAGAGGTTGCTGAGTCTGCCCCAGGGTCCATGTCGGCAGAGGAGAAGAAGGTTTTTTTCCTCCTGCATGGCCACCCTCACTACCATCTCTAATACTTCCATGAGGTTCCTATCACATGCTACTGAGGGTGCCTGTAGGGCTGCAGGAACAGAAGTGGCCATTAGGCAGCATGCCGGGCTCTGGCTATGTGCCTTTTCGGAGCCCTTCAAAGTGTCCTTCATGAATGCCTCCTATCATGGTTCCACCTTGTTTGGGAAAATGGTTTGTGCTACTTTAGTCCAGCATGAGAAGGATGGGAAGAGTTTGTCTGCCATCGGGATCCACTTCTCCACCCCACAACAATCCTTCTTTAGAAATCAAATGAAAAAAATGAAGAGACCTCACCAAAGATCTGTCTGCCAAGAACCACAGTCCACAATGAAAAAGTAAAAAAAACTGCAGCAGATCACCACTAAAAACGACAGTTTAATAGCACCATAAAATTGTATAAAAACAAGTAATAAATGCTGTAAAGATAAGCACTTTCCGGCTCTTGCCCTTCATCAAATAAAATAATGCATTTAATAGGTAGATATTTAAACTAAATGGCAGCCAACCACAATTCAGTATTGGACCCGTCTATTTTTGAGGGCGGATCTCATTGGGACAACCTCAATGATGATATACTCTGCCTGTAGTAGGATGTTTAAATTCTACTTCATTACTTATATACTTGCATGCTTTACAGGAGCCACATGGTCTAGTCCCTTCTTTATGCATAACTTGTTTTTTTCCCTTCATGGCTCAGAATGTCCTTTAAATTTTTATTCCTTCTGAAGCCAAAATTCGGCTGATCTCCTACTATTCCTCTCAATTTTTTGTCAGTCATTAATATACCCCAGTTATTCCTGATTATGTCACATATCCCATGTATGTTACAACTAAAGGTGAACATAATTCTGACTTCTTTATCTCTGGCCTCCATCCTACTCCTGGAATTACCACCATTGCTGTTACTGTTGCTCTTTAGCCACAGGCACATCCTTCCCTTCCTATAATCCGTCCTTGAACTAGTCACATTATGTATTAGTCCCTTGTTGTAACCCCTTGCCTGAAAGAACTTCTCCAAGTTGTTAACTTCCATCTCAAAATCCCGTTCCTCTGTACAGATCATAGATATACTCCCTAGTTGTCCCATAGTAATATTTTTGAATGTGAATCTCGGATGCATGCTATCATATACTAGTATGCTGTTTTTCCAACAGTCCTTCCTATATAATGTGGTATTGAAACCCTCATCCTCTTGTATTATTCTTTCAGGCAAGGGGTTACAACAAGGGACTAATACATAATCTGACTAGTTCAAGGACATTCTGAGCCATGAAGGGAGTTATACATAAGGAAGGGACTAGACCATGTGGCTCCTGTAAAGCATGCAGGTATATAAGTAATGAAGTAGAATTTAAACATCCTACTACAGGCAGAGTATATCATTTTGGTGCTAAGGCCAATTGTAGAACAACAAATATTGTTTATTAAAAGGATTGCCAAGTTTTCTCAAGTTTTTACGTGGGCAAAACTAATTGCATGTTTAAGGTCAGGATTCTCCAACATTTATTGGCTATAAGAAATAATAATGAGCACAATGCTCTATATAGGCATGTTTTTGGTAATGAAGGACACTATGTTATGTTTAGAGCAATATGGAATGTGAGAACAAGTATTAGGGGAGGTGATATAAAGAACATCACTGAATGTGAGGAAACCAGGTGGATAGTAGAGCTTTTGGCTCATAGGTATCCAGGACTTAATGAGGTTGTCCCAATGAGACCCGCCCTCAAAAATAGGCAGGTCCAATATTGAATTGTGGTTGGCTGCCATTTAGTTTAAATATCTACATGTTAAATGCAGTCATTTATCTGATGAAGGGCAGGAGCCCAAAAGCGCTTATATTTACAGCATTTTTTACTTGTTTTTATACAATTTTATGGTACTATTAAACTGTCGTTTTTAGTGGTGATCTGCTGCAGTTTTTTCCTTTTTCTTTAGGAATCAGCATGTGGTTAAGAAGATGTGATTTCGGAAGTCTCAGAGTTCTTCCCAAGAAGCTCAGGATTTGCCTTCCACTAGAGTCAGAGGGGGATATGATAGATGCCACCCTCTTGGCAGATGGGGTCTGAAGAACCAAGGGTCTTGGGATTCCTTCCTGGACAGACTCTTTCAGCAACCCTGAGGGGTTGCCTGACTGTTCATTTCTGGAGGCAGTCGAGGGAAGACTCTCTCTGCACCCAACAGCCTGGGTGTCAATTACAAAAGATCATTGGGTTCTGCAGATCATACCCAGAGGTTACTTGATTCCTTTTCGCCATCTCTCCATTCCCCCCAAACACCTTCCAGATGTGCCACCCGGTCAGTGGGAGGAGGCAGCTGCAGAACTTACCAGGCTGCTTGCAAAATGAGTCATCTAGCCTGAGTCATCTAGCCTGTCTCCAAGACCAGTTTGGATCAGGCATTTATTCCAGGTTCTTTTAAGTGCCAAAGAAAATGGGTGACTTAAGACCCATACTGGATCTTTCAACCCTGACCCTGTCGGTCGCCAAGATAAAATTCTGAGTGGTCACCCTTCAATCCATTCTGTCCTTTCTGCAGATAAATTCCTTGATGTGTTCAGTGGACCTCCAGGATGTGTACTACCATATCAAGATGAACAGGCACTCTCAGAGGTTCTTCTGCTTCCGGCTGGGAGCCAATCACTTTCAATTCAGAGCACTCCTCTGTGGGCTCACCATCGCCTCCCAGGTGTTCACCAAAGTCATGACGGTAGTGGCGGCTCACCTGTGGCTGCAGGGGTTTCAGGTCTTCCCCTACCTGGACAATTGGCTCCTTTCCACCCCCTCCAGGCATCAACTGATATGAGCCAGGGCTCATCTTCTTCAGATTGCTCAGTTCCTGGACATAATCATAAACCCGAACAAGTCTCAGCTGGCACCAATACAGGTACTGGATTTTATAAGTGCTCAATTGGATATGACCCAGGGCAGGGTGTTTCTACTGCTGGACAGACTATTATCACTCCATAATCATGTGCTGTACATTCTCCAAACCAGTCTTCCCCTGGCAGGCTCAGTCCTTCGGGTGTTGGAGTCTATGGCGGCCACTATCAGACTCATTCCAACTGCATGTCTCCATATGAGGTTTCTGCGATGGATCTTATCCATTCAGTGGTCTTTGCTGGACCTTCCCTTGTCACATCCTGTTTGACTATGCCATGTGTGCAGGGACTCCCTTCTTTGGTGGCTCTAATTCCAGGACCTCATTCAGTGTTGGCCATTTGTTCTTACCTCCCCCACAATCATGGTGACCACAGATGCCTCCCTGCTCAGGTGGGGGACATTGCAGGGGAAGGATGGTCCAAGACACGTGGTCATATTTGGAGATCAGTATGCATGTCAGTGTCCTGGAGATGAGGGTGGTGCTTTTGGCTTTGCAAGTTCTTCATGCCTTTCTTCCTCCAGGGACTATTGCCATATATACAGAAAATATGTCAGTAGTCTGGTATATCAACATGTGGGGGGGACCAGATCTTATCCCCTTTGTTGCCATTCCATGAAATTGTGGGAGTGGGCAATCTCCACCGGCCATTTTCTGGTGGCAACGCACATTCCAGGGAGGTCCAAGATATTGGCAGACAGGCTCAGCAGGTCTATTCTGATGACTTACAAGTGGTCTCTGAATCCTTCAGTAGCAGAAAAGATCTTTCTAAAGTGGGGTCAGCATTGCTGAGATCTCTTCACCTGTCCTTCCAAAGCGAAGTGCAGCAAGTATTTCGCTCTGAACCCCCCTCTGGGGGAGTCCCCCAGAGCCATTATAGTTCATGCTTGGCCCTCCAGTCTACTGTATGCTTATCCTCTGCTCCCTCTAATTCCCAAGTTCATTTAGAAAGCACGATGGCTGGGGAACTCAGTGATCCTCATTGCCCCTTTCTTGCCTAGCCAAATTTGGTTCCCCACTCTGTGGTCTCACATAATGTGTCCTCCTTGGATGCTAGATCCGGTTCCAGATCTGCTTTCACATCCCTCAGGTATTCCTCACCCAGACTTAGTCAGCTTGAAGCTCACAGCTTAGCTGCTCCAATTCCCATAATAGTTAGGACTCCCTGGATGTCTTCCCCTGTTAAGAAGATCTTGGTAGCGGCTCACAAATCTTCTACCAGGAAGATTTATTTGAGTACATGGAAGCTTTTCGGATTCTGGGCATCTCAGCATGATTTGGATCCTTTCACTGTGCCAGTTTCAGCCATTTTGAAATTTTGGTGGACATTTTTAACCATGGCACTAGTTTCTCTAAGGTTAAGGTACAACTGGCAATGACTTCTAACTTTCACATAGGCGAAAATTCGGCTTCATTGGTTTCTTATAAACTTTGTAAGACGTTTTTGAAAGGTACTTTTCTACTTAGGCCTCTGGTTAAGGACCCAACGTCCCCTTGTGATCTTCTCCTTTTGAACCAGTGGCTAGGGTTAATTTGCAGTTTCTGTCATGGAAAACAGCTTTTTTGGTAGCAATTACTTCAGCCAAGAGGGTTTCTGAGATTCAAGCCTTATCTGTCAAACTCCCTTATGTGATCTACCATAATGATAGGGTGTCCCTCTGGATTAATCCATCCTTTTCACTGATGGTAGCATAGGTTCATAGGTTCATAGGTTCATACTAGGCTATCTGCCCGAGGGCATTTACAAGCCTAGCCCATCGTTTCGTGGCTTACGCCACCCCTTTAGTATGGGGAACTATACCCATTATTTTGCTGTGCCTCTGTCGAGCAGTGACACTGAGGTAATCCCTGGGGTATATCTGCGATCTCCCATCCATTGGTCAAGATTTCTCTTGAACAAGGCCAGCGAGGTGCTCTGCCTCACATATACCGGGATTTTGTTCCACAGCATAGGGAGTCTTTGGGTGATGAATCTATCCCTCCAGCACGTCCTATTAATAGCCGTGTCGAGGTTTAAGTCTCCGCCTTGTGGCTCTGATGGATCTAGATTTTTGAGGTGAAGCATATTCATCAAATCTGGGTTTGACATGGCCTTGTATGTTAGGCAAAGGTCACCTCTGAGCAAGCGTGTTTACTGAATAGAGCTGGAGTTCTTTCAGTCGGGCAGCATAGGACAGATTTTGAGACCCTTTATCCTTTTGGTGAGGAACTTTGTGGTCTCTCCAGCTGCTGCAAGTGTCGGGTCAGATACATTCCGAATGGGGCATTGTACTCAATCATTGGTCTGATGAGTGATGAGTAAAGGGAGACTATGACCTCCCTTGATCTAGATGAGAATCCCTTCATGATAAGGTGGGCAATGTAGAAGGTCTTCCTAACTACTTTAGCTACATGGGTGTCGAATGACAGACTACTATCAACCTGGGTCCCCAGGTCCCTGATAACTTCTTCTGTGCTCAGTGGATTGCCACCTATTTGGTAGCTAGGGTAACCTTGTTTTTCCCGAAGGGTATGACTATGCATTTTTGGCATTCAACTTTAGGCCGTGGCTCTGGCACCAGTTATCCGCTTTCTGTGAGACCCTTCTGAAGGATATCTGTGTCAGATGTATTTTCTACTATGGCCCAGTTTGCAGTCATCTGCAAACTTTGTCAGCCATAACCCTCCTGTGTTTGCTTGTACTTCAGAAAAGTAGATGCCAAACAAGAGTGGGCCCAGGACTGAGCCCTGTGGGACACCACTTGTGACAGGCTTTGAGTCTGACATGGCGCCAGCAACTCTGACCCTGTGGGTTCTGTCACTCAGCCAGTTTGCAACCCATCTTGTAATGTATGGGTTAACATTTAAGCTGATGAGTTTTTCAATGATACCCGAGTGGGGTATTGTATCAAAGGCCTTAGCCAGATCAAGGTAGGCTGTATGGACTGCCTTTCCCTCATCAATGGCTTTGGTGACTGTTTCGAAAAAGTCAACCAAGTTTAAAAGGCATGATCTGCCTTTGACAAAGCCAAACTGGGTTGGATCCAAAGTCTGCAAATTCCCTATGTCTTTATTTATGAGGTCCATTATGATCCTCTCCATGGCTTTGCAGATAAGGCTTGTCAAGCTAATGGGCCGGTAATTTCCAGGGTCGGTGGAGGCACCGCCTTTGTGAAGTGGGACCACAGTTGCAGTGCGCCACTCCCTGGGAACGTATCCAGAGGTAAGACTTTGATTAAACAGCTGTCCTAGCTGTGGGTTTAATTCCTCATTGAGTTCGTGGAGCACACAGCCGGGGACACCATCAGGTCCCATGGATGCTGTGTTTTTGCTTTGGAGCGTGCAGTTCTCACTTGGGGACTGGAGATGTTTGGTGGCGCTGGAATTGTTTGGTGTAGATAGGTCTCCTTGTGGGGAGGCGAGAAGTTTGCACTGAACCTGTCAGCCAGTATGTTGGCAATGTCTGTAGGATCAGTAATCTTCACATCATTTTGAACTAGTTCTGAGCATATCTGGGAGTTTCCTCCCAGGTTTCTAACATAGCTAAAGAAGGCCTTATGATTGTCTTTTGAGTCTTTAGCTATTTTTCTCTCGAAATTTGCTTTGGATGATTTTATGAGAGCTCTTAGTTTTTTACTTATAGTGATCAAGGGTGTCTTACCTTTTAAGGATTTTGCTCTATCTTGTAGTAGCTTCCTCCTTTTGTTGTAGAGTTTGTTTATGGCTGGGGTCCACCAGACTGGACGCTTACCTTTGGTACAGAGAGTCTTTGTTTTGCTTGGGATTGCCTTATCCATGCAGTCCTGCAGGTGCTGGTAGAAGGCATTTGTAAGTGATTCAGCGGCTTGAGTACTGTTTTCCGCTGGCTCGGGGGCCTTAAAGGAGACCACACTAGTCTTTAGAAGTGTGAAGTCGGCTTTCGAGAAGTTCTTTACTGTGGTCTTTTTTTATTTCAGGTGGGGGTGGAATGAGGACCTCCAGCGAGATTAGTTTGTGATCTGATCTCACCAGTGAGGGGTATACTTCCAGTGTTGAACATTGTGCTCCCATGTTCGTGATGATGAGATCAAGTATGTTATCTCCTCTTGTGGGGATGGTGACTAGTTGTTCCATGGCATTTGAGTTTATGAATTCCAGGAACTTTTGGGCTAGGGTGTTTGGGCTTGAGTAGTGTTCCCAGTCTATATTAGGGTAATTGAAGTCACCTAGTATGATGGTGTTTGGTGATACATTTATCCCTCTAGTGTTTTCAGGAAGGCCATGTGAGGTTCCTGAGTTTGTGAGGGTGGCCTGTAACATGCTACAATTTGCAGAGCAGTCTTGCCTATGGTTAATTGCACCTGGATGGTCTCCGATGCATCATGCGTTGCCACCAGTCTTGAGGTGTGGGTGTCCTTGATGAATATGGATACCCCCCCTTTCTTAGTATTGTCCGGATTTTGGGGCCGGAACGCATGATATGAGGTAAAACCTGATAGTGCTGGGGTGCTCTCAGGAGCCTTGAACCAGGTTTCTGTCACAGCACAGACATCGATGTTCTCCATACTGAGAAGGGCTTCGAGTGCGTGCATTTTGAGATTTAGACTTCTGGCATTGAGCAGCATTACCCTTAGTTTTTTCCTTTTTGTGTTCTAGGGTGGTAGGTTTAGAATTTGGGCCTTGCCTAAAAAGGCACTATGGGGTGGCAAGAGCCTTTGCCAATATCCAGAATCCCAGGGTGACAGGTGCAAGCTGTCCCTTGGAGCAGCGTGGCTTGTCCAGCATGTCATCCCAGGCAGACAGACACTGGATCCCCTTTGAATGACACCAGTACTTAAGCCAATTGTTAAAGCTGATCATCTTATCTCTGTATTGTGGCATCATTCTTGGTGAAGGTAGGATACTGCTCAAGGTCAGGGTCATACCTGCCTGGGCTACATAATCAGAGAGCTCCTCAATGTCTCTTTTCATGTAGTCCAAGGAGGTACGCCTCAGGTCGTTTACACCAGCGTGGACAATGACTGAGTCGTATTTGTACCTGCTGTTGAGAGACCTGAGTGCTTGCGTTATGTGGCGGATTCTAGCGCCCGACAGGCAGCTTACTGTGACCTTCTCCTTACTCAGTCTGGTGAGCGGACGCCAGTGTGTCTGACTATGGAGTCACCAATGACTAGTGTGTCTGGCATTGTGTTTGGCCTTAAGGGCTGTGACTGTTTGACACTCTGACTGTGAGGTCTATGTGTTGCAGGTGTTGTGTTCTGAGGTGGTGGTTGTTTGGGTGTCTGCTTTGGTGGCCTCTGCTGTTTTGGTAGATTTTTGATCAGAGCCGCCGAGTATGTCTTTGTGTGTTTATGTGTATGATTTGAGGTTGTGATGGTACTATGTGAGACTGGGTCTATAGTGTGTGTGGTAACCTTCTCCTCCTGACTGGTCTTGCCAGTCCTATGTTGAGAGAGCTCAGCCTCCAGTTTGGCCGTATAGTTGCATCTCTCGCATGTATTTGTGTTTTGTGGGAGGAGGAGAGGGTTGTCTGTGTACAAGAGGCAATTGTAACATTGCCTCAATATTCCCAGATTCACCAGCTGAGCAGGAGAGGACACTAGTAACTGATCCCTCGACATGCTAGAAGGAATAGACAAAAAACTTTAAAAAAGATTCCGGGGGACGTGGGTGACCGAGAAATGGGGGTTTGCCTTTTTGGGGTACTATCTATGACAAGAGTGCCGTATCAAGGTAATAAGTACTGTTGGAGCATCAGAGTCTAATATTAACCAGGTCATCAATTTGCCAGTTTTCTTCCCAAATTTCCAAAATAAAGGAAAGTACAAATTGCACTTACTTGATGTTCAAAGACAGCTGCATTTCAATTTGCATAGAACAAAATCCTTTTATAAGTCGGATCAACTTTTTGTTTCTTTCTCCAAACCATTCTTAGAGAAGCCTGTTTCTAAAGTGACTATTGCTCGATGGATTTCTGATGCATTTTATTGGCCTATTGAGCCAGGGGTTATCTCCACCAGGACACATCTGGGTGCATTCCACCAGGTCTGACTCTACTTCAGTGGCTTTTTGGTTCAGGGTTTCGTTAGATAACATCTGTTCTGCGGCTACCTGGGCTTCATCGCACACATTTATCTCCCATTATAAGTTGGACCTTCTTTCCAGGGGCAGGGCATCCTTTGGCTCAGCCGTGCTCCAGAACATCCTTCCATGAGGACCTCCCAGGGTTACTGGTAGCTGGGAACTCCGTCCCTCAGGTTGAAGATCAAATGAAAGCAACAACTTCAGATAAATAAGTTATGTACTTACCATAATGTTCCATCTGAGTTGTTGCTTTCCATTTGTCTTCAGCCATCCCTCCCTCCTTCCCCCTGCCTTGTGCGGGCTTTGTAGTGAGATGGATGGAAGAATTATAGCCCCACTATCCTGGCTAGTCTTTCTTTTGATAACCTTTTGGGGGGAGTGCCAGGTTGATAGGCATATTGTCTAGGTTGGGTTGCTGCTGTTCCTCAACAAACTCGATCTGAGGGGAGGAGGGATACAGGGGCATTATGGGTAGGGGAGGAGCTTGCAGTTTGGATCTGATACTTGAGTATGCAGCTGAGTCAGATCTGAGTCCCTCAGGTTGAAGACAAACAGAAAGCAACAACTCAGATGGAACGTTATGGTAAGTACATAACTTATGTTTTCCAATGTTTAGCTATAATTGTTTGGCTAACAGTATTTCAGAGGCTACAAATGCTGATATGTTAGGATGCTTATTATTCAAATGCATTCTGAACAGGAACTGATGTCATAAGCTGTAGTTCCTGCTTAAATGGCCCCAAACTAGGATAGTCATAGAAAATAACTAGCCAGCTACATTGTTTTTCTGAATTAGTCCTCCAATTCTCATGACTTGCCATTGGAAACCATGTTTGTAAACGTACTGGAGTATAGAAGCAGTGATGCAAACATCGCTACCCAAACATCCTAAACTTTCTAGATTTGGTTGTGTACTTCGGCAGTAGGCAAATATCTCTCAAAGTATCCCTGACATTGTGGAATTTCAGTATTCTGCTTCACAAACCTCCTGGTGTATTATCCAATGCATTTTTACTTTCATTTAATACAATATATGTCTTGCTAATCAAGTGCCTCCCAAGATTTTTCTCTTGCCTTGCTTTTGCTATCCACCAGATAAAATTCAGTATGCCATCCTTGACCCTGTTCTACCACTTCACCATTTGCACCTCTTGACTTAACATTTCCCTTTCCCCCAAAAATATCTGCCCATCATTTGTCAGCCAATTCCAGTCCTTTAGTAAATTGTTCCTTAACATTGCCTGTATTGTCTCATATGAAACCAGATCTTGAACTATACCAATATGTTCCTGAATGAAAGAGCTTAGGGTGCCTATCTTTCTTATTATGTCAAACCTTCCAAATCATTCAAGCCTTTCTCATTGTCATTTCCAAATAACATCATCTCTTTTCAGTCACTTTCCAGTCTGTGCAATACCCAGGAGCCACACTCGGCAAGTATTTTTAGCTGCATTGATTGGAATATTGAGGAATACCTGGTACCCCTAACCACCCTTCTTCTTTTGGCAAAAGTAATTAGAAAATTGGACAACTGCTCCCTTGATAAGAAGTCCCTTTCTGTCTTTTAATTTTCTTCTAATTTATATGATAAACTAGTCTGCATTCATGTTTTTGTGTTTGGTTAGTTATTGCTACACTGCATGATATGTAAAAACATGGATCATAAAGAAAAGTATAGGATATTATTTTTGATTGGTTGACTGATATTTAAACTGTGTTTAGTCAAAGTGATTTTTGTTGTCTTTTTGTTCAGACTCCACTTTAAAATATTTACAGCTCTGTGAAATGTAACTGTAATAGCAGTCCAATTTTGGGTTTGTAAATGAGTGAATTTGAATGTGTATGCTGTTTAATGGATTGATTGGTGGAATGAAGAGGTTTCATATACTTTATATGGCAAAAGAATATGTATATGGGCAGTCATTTTGACAATATAAACTCGTGGACTTTCTGCCCTAGCTTCGTCTAGAGAATTATTCAGAAAAACTACCCATCTTTGCATATGACATCTGGACTGACTTTTGGGGCTTTCAGTCTTTGTGATATTCTTCCATGATGATGTCATCCAAGAGGAGAGGGTGGGGACTTTATCCTGCTGTCGTTATTACTGATTAAACTGAAAAGTAGGGGACACTGCAGTAGTAGTATGTAAGCTGGTAGAGCTAGGCTTCATGAAAAGCATTCTAGATGCTTTAGAAAAAGTCACATGAAAACCTTAGGAGAGCTTTGCTACATACACGTTCTGCATTCTGAATGTTTACTGTAACTGTTTCACAAGCATTTGAGCCAATGATGGATAGCTGTTGCTTTGCTGTAACTGTATTATCCAAACTATCTTCTAAGCAATGGGTTCTAGCTGAAATTAGTAAGCTGTTGCTCATTGAAATATAGCTGAAAAACATGCAGAAGGGGTTGCTGATTAAAAAGAGTAGAGTACAATACACCCGTTAGCCAGAGCATCTGTTGTTATACCAGGAAGATAAACAGAGCCAACACCATTTAAAGGTAGCAATTTACCTGGGAGTGCTTGAGTTACAAGGACACATTCTACAAATATTTCAACCATCATAATGCTCAGTACAAAGAGCATTCTGTCTATTCCCTTTTTAGTAATAATGTTATCGATTAGTTTTTGTAAAACAGAATATAGCTTCCTGATTGTATCAGTTATTATTAGTAACACATGAATGTCCTTTATTTTTGCAGGTGAAACACTGTAATTAATTTCTGCTGGGTAAATGTTAGTTTATTATACTAGCAAGAGTTACTTTAATTAATAAATTCTAGCATAGCCCTTAGTTATTAAAGACATGTGCTTGTTCAAGTTATCAAAACTTCTGCTGTAAATCAAAAGCATAATCTAACAATAATGACAGACATTTGTATTGCAAATGTAATTGTAATTACATTTAAGACAGCATTCTTTACTTGCAATATGCCTCTTACAGTGGAATTTCCAGTTAGACATTAAAGTTAATTTTAAAAAGTTGTGTCTGTCCTTTCATCATATACTCAACTGTGTAGCTATTGAGCGAATGCAACAATCAACCTTACAGCACAGATGACCCAGGATGGAGTGGCAGAGCAACTGCTGAAACAGCTGGGAAGGGAAGGTTAAGAGTGAGCAGCTGAAGTCATGTCACCCATCCTGGGGTGGAGAAGGTGGTCTGGTCTGCTGCAGTACTGGCACCTACTAGAGAAGAGGAGCATGGAATATAGAGTGTGGACCAGGAGTATGAGCTTTGAATGGCCTAGTTGCTTTTGTGCTTTAACCTTCATGGATCTCATGTGAGAATATGTTTGTCCACAGAGCAAGGAATAGCAGGCCCTTGTATAATTATGTATAGATGTCAGCCACGTGAGGAGAGGCTGGGGCTTTATAAGAAAAACCTGATGGCTCCTCCCATGACTGGCTCATTCCTCACTATGGTGAGGAACAGGCCAGCTGATCATGGCAGAGGTAATGGTTGGCAGGTAGCAAAGGAGAAAATACAAACACACACACACACACACACACACACACACACACACACACACACACACAAACACACACACACACACAGACAAACGCAACAATTAAGTAACCCCATAAGCCAAAGTTTGTGTAAAGTCAAATTTTCTTGACAATCAATGTACTTTCTCCAGTTGCCTTCACCGAGATTTTATCCTTCTACTGCCTGTGTAGCTTCTGAACACTTTTACCTTAATGGTTCTCCTCTGTAAATTTCACTCTTTTTTCTTTTTTTATAACCATTTCATTGTGATATAATATATATGTATATATATATATATATATATATATATATATATATACACACACACACACGTGTGTGTGTGTGTGTGTGTGTGTGTGTGTGTGTATAGACTTCACTCTGTTTTTGTAACCATTTCATTGTGACCTGTATATATGTAGAGAGAGACAGCGATGTATCGTTTCTTTGTGCACTACTTGTGCATATGAACTTGTAAATCACTTCATGATGCAAACAACAGCAGTAGTCTGTAGGCATAATGTTTTTTTTTTTTTTTTTTTTTTTGGTGGATGTGCATTTTTTTGTACAAACACACATACTGATAATGCAGGAATATGATATTATAGGGATAACTTCACCTTCTCTGTCAGATTTGCTTCATTTTATGTCATTCCTGGAGTGACCATGGATGACTGAGATAAATTTGGCTAGAGCACCATGAACATTCTCCTAGAGTTTCATAGAGGTGTCGTTTACTTTCTGATTACTTGTGAGAAGAAACCATCTAACACATTTTCTTATTTTGTGAAAGAATAATGATTTTTAGAACCAATCACTCTACCAGCTGTCTGGCAATTAGAGCAGAGGCTTAAAACTATGAGTTGTTAGCAAGCTGCTTCTTATAGTACAGGGTTTGATTATGTCAGCCTTCATTTGCTTACAGTGTGACTCTTTGCAAGTTGCTTTTAATTAAGCAGGCAGAGCTGTGGAGAAACTGTGCTGGTGTGCTCAGTCATCCTGTAGACTGCATGCCTAGTAACTACATTTGAAAAATAAGAACAACAGATGAACTGTGTTGTTTTGCCATTAAATATAGACTCTGTTGTACATGGCTATTTAGGCAATGTACATTCCTGCATTAAAGAAATTTCTTAGTAATAATTATGGTTTGTCTGCTTATGGCGATGTGAAGATATTCTTTTAACTGGCACTAGAAAAACAGGATATGTTTACTATAATCAGATTTTGGCTATGGAAGCAAGGGTGAGATTGGGTGTTTGATTTGTTATGTCACAGTCTGTGTTCACGTGGACCTCTCTCTTTCTCTGTCTTTCTCTCTCTCTCTATATATATATGTGTATATATATATATATATATATATATATATATGTGTGTTTTTTTTGCATATAGCCTATGCATATTATGTTCATTTATCACTGTGTGTATTTCCATGTTTTGTAATGTAATTCTTGTTTTGTTTTAACATTTTAGTAACCAATGACATACTCAGTTGCAGCCAGCACAAAGGATTGAAGCTCAGAGCTGTTAACCTACTTTTTATAATCAAGAATATTCCTTCCCTGTATACCTTTCAACAAGCAGGCATAAAAATAGGAACAAAGGCCTTGAAAAGTAGGTACATCCAGACAAAAATCTGGACAGCTAATTATCTGAATACCAAATAACACAGCTCTCCCTGTTTTGTCTAGGAATCTTGGGTACTACTCAGTAACACATTTAAAACAAGTGACAAAAATTATAGCAAAATATAAGCATATTATTAAAGAGATAGTGTAAAATTTGTAGACTCTAATGCACCGTACTGCGAAATTCTACCACACAATGTGATTTATTTTTACATCTCAAAAAGGAAGATGTAAGCTATGTGTCCTCTTTCTTTAAATTATTGGTGCACTAGCATGTTGGTTATGAAGTGTAGTTTTCTATATATTAGAAAACTTTAAAAGTCAGGTAAGATGAGGGGGATTCAGAAAATTGTGTGAATGGGTAAATCAAAAACCTGAAAATAGGGATATGCTTGCAAAAATAGGTTCTGCATGTGCAGGGGTAAATCAGGCCTGAAAATAGGAATGCTCCTCAAAATTAGGACAGTTTCATCTCCATTTGTGCCCCTGGGTCATTCCTGAAAAGGCACAATTGTGCCCATTAGCCTTACCTGTTTAACCAATGAATAAAAAAATAAAAAAGTCTAAGTAATATCTGATTTGTTATATGCTTTAACTGGTTTAAATTATATGTAATGTTTGAAGTGCATATTAATAGAAAACACTCCCTTTCACTGGAGTCTGCTGCAAAATTTAGAGGAGAATGTAGGGGGGTTTACACCAGTGAGGAGGAATTGCTGAAATCTCATGATGAGAGTGTTGGTGTCCTTGGTGATAAACCACTTGTGGTTTATAAAAAAGACACCTGCTTTAAGGGCCTTTTGGAGAAGAACTCGAGGTTTTTAAAAAAATGGAGGTTGCTTTAAATGTGGTAGGTGTGCTCACTGCCCGTTTCTTGTGGACAGAGAGGAGATCTTCATTAAGAACTACGGGTTTATTTACCCAAAGAAAAGGTCTTACTGTTTTTCAAAAAGGGTAGTGTATGTTGCTTTGTGTAACTCATGTGATGGATTTTATGTGGGTAAAACTAAGAGGGCCCTCAAGCAATGGGTTTATGAACATGGCTATGAAATTAGACAGAAAAACAACAAAAATGCATTGTACAAGCATATAGAGATGTTCCCTTTGCATATGTTTAAGTTCTGTGCCATTGATTATGCTGACCTGGGTTCAAGGGGTGGACCGTTGGAAGAATTTTTGGAACCTCTTGAATTAAAGTGGCAAATTAAACTTAATGCCAGTAAAAAACCTGGGCTTAATGACAGAGTCAGTATCATGGCTCTACTGAAACTGAAGTCTTGATATTTTTTTATGAGTGATTACCAACTAACAATGAGTGGTTTTGTGTTGTGGTTCTTTTAAAATGTGTTGTACCTTGTCATGTCATTCATTGTTAATTTCCTGGGGGAAATGATGTAACTAATTTGTAGGGTGGGATGGGTTATTTAAGCAGTGCTTTGCACTTTGTATTTGTATTCTGATGAAGTCAGTGGAGTCTGGCGAAAGCTCTTAACTGAATAAAGAATAGTTTTCCTTTTATCCGGATCTGTGGTATTGTTGGCTGCCTACTTCGTTATCTCTTTTTCTACAGTTTGTCTTGGTCTTTTGGCAATTTTTGGTTACTCATGAAAGGAGGAGAGCCTATCAATTCCACGGTTGGTATGGACATGGAGACTTTGACACAGGCACTAGCTTCTTTATTGGCTTCAGTTAAAGACTTACAAGCTAAATTTGATAAGATGGTGCCTTTGCAAACTAATACGGCTGGTATCAGCATTTGCTCCCAATTTGGGGGGGGGGCACAGGGTGTTCGCAACCTTATGAACCCTTGCTCATTACCCCTGCACAGAGGGAGCATTCCTGTGGTAATGAATCGCAGGGGAGGAGCCACAGTTCGAGTTCCACGTCTGGTAGCATGAGAGCTACACAACAAGGCAGACCCAGAAATGGCGGTGTGGGTGCTGCGTTCCTTTCCACGGAGCAATGGCTCAAGAACGAAGTACAGTTATGTGACAGTGCTGATAGACCTGATGATACTGCTGGGTCTCTGGACTCACAACTCAGGTCATTTCAGGACTTTATTTTTAAATATAAAAAACTTTAACTGGAAAACTCCTATTTGCAGGAGTGCGTTTACCGAGAGCAAGTGCCTAAAGGGCTGAGACGTTGGAAATACCCAACTGGACTTATTAACAATTTGCAGTTACACACGGACCTTACTTCTTTTTTTAACAGGCAATGTTGTGAACTGTTAAAAATACTTATTAATGACAATAATAGGAAAATGTCTATGCTTTTAAGAGATATTGACAAAGTTGAAGTTAGTATTAAGAACGACTTGTTATATGAAAGTGTTAAAAATGATTTTTTTAAATGTTTTTAAGATTGTTGACAAGGGGTTGACTGATTTAAGAGCTAGAAAACAGCGTAAGCTGTTAAGAGATAAATGGGACTACGATGCTGGCAGAGCATAACCCTACCCCCCAGGAGGGCAACAAGCCCAATATTTTGATAGAGTCCCTGTGGAATGTGATGAAGCTCATGAGGAGATTTTGGAGGTGGATGATTACCTGAATAGGGATGTCCCTTTAGAACCTCCACAAGTGAGGAGATCCAAGAGAATTCGGAACCAGAGGGAGATGAGGCCTGGCAATTTTGGTACGGGCAGAACAACTACCAAAATCAGTGGAGGGGGATGAGGGGAGCTCAGAACAGATGATTGAAATGGCCAATGTTGTTTCAATGGTCAAAAACTTGGATGGCGATTTTGCAGTTTATAATTATAGCCATGTTCGTGTTGATTTTAATTGGGCTAATTTATTTTCAAAAGGTTTGAACTTTGTTCCAGCTAGGAACGCTAACTTGGTTGACACTATCTTAAACTTAAAACTTTTTTTGTAGGAAGCATAATTTGGCTTTGTATTTTAAGAACAACAACCAAACAGTGGTTTCGCACTTACCTCACAGGCCCAGTACATTTATTCCACCGGTGCACCCTCTTACTTCAATTTTTGAAGCTTTGCATGAAAATGAAATTAGGGAACTTCTCATACACCAGAAACAAACTGTGGTCAATAGCTTAAACCACCAGGAATGGTCACTTCTCCAAGATGTTATTAGTAACCCGGAGATTAGGTTAATGAAACCTGACAAGGGTGGGGGTTCTCGTTATTATGAACACTTCTGACTGTGATAGTAAAATAATTGATTTGCTATATAGTGATACATATGTTGAGACCTCTGTGAACAAAATGAATATATCTTACAGAAACATTGACCTTACTGTGGATGAATTGTTACTTAATGGACAAATCAGTTTAGATATTCATAGTCTTCTAGAGCAGAGGTCCCCTAGGATCCCTACTATTTTCGGGATCCCAAAAATACATAAATCTGTCTGTCGCCCACCCCTACGACCAATTGTTGATGTTAAGGCCTCCAAAACGTTTGGCATTGCCAAATATATTGATGGGAAAGTTAAGAACGTTTTGGATGGTAGGGAGTGGGATATTAAAGACTCTTGGGACTTCCTTGCAAAAATCAAACCAGATATGTATGATGATGGGCTTATTATGGTCACTTTAGATATCAAGGACCTTTTTCTGTGATACCTCACGGTGAAGGCCTTGAATTGATTTTGGATAATAACTATCATAGTTTTGATGGTCATATTTTCAGACAAAGACAGGGGGTTGCTATGAGTGCTTGTTGTACCCCAGCATTTGCAAATATAGTACTGGCCTATTGGGAAGATGAATTCCTTAGGAACTCAGAGTATAAAAGGTACTGGGTCTTGTATGGGCACTACCTAGATGATATAGTAATCTTGTGGAAGGGTAGTGAGGCTAAACTGGAAGAGTTTGTTGTTTATATCAATGCGACCACTGATTTCCTTAAATTTACTATGACTAAGGATAAAGATAGCCTGAACTTTTTAGACATTATTATCAAAAAGGACTATACTAAAAAGATGTTTATTTCTCTGTTATATTGGAAACCTACGTATTTTAATGTACTATTGCACTTTGAAAGCTGGCACCATGAACACCAGAAAAAGGCCCTGGTTAAAGGCCAGTATGTCAGGGTTGCCAGGATGGTCTCAGAGGACAATGATTTTCAAAAAGAATGTGAGACACTAAAGGGCATGTTAGTAAAAAGAGGATACCCCCCATTTTGTTAATATTATTGAGAACAAAGTTAAACACAAAAGGCACACTGGATACATTGTTAAATTGCTATGTGGCAACACTGAGTCTGTTGGGACCTCTCGTTTAGACCATGATAGGTACTCTAGGGCCTTGACTAGACCTTATACACTTGATTTCTATGACATCAGGAAAATAATTGAGAAATTTTGGGAAATTTTTGTTATGGATGATGAGAGTGTTGGGGTCTTTGGTGATAAACCACTTGTGGTTTATAAAAAAGACACCTGCATTAAGGGCCTTTTGGAGAAGAACTCGAGGTTTTTAAAAAAATGGGGATTGCTTTAAATGTGGTAGGTGTGCTCATTGCCCATCTATTGTGGGCGGAGGGGAGATCTTCATTAAGAACGGGCTTATTTACCCAAAGAAAAGGTATTACTGTTTTTCAAAAGGGGTAGTATATGTTGCTTTGTGACTCTTGTGATGGATTTTATGTGGGTAAAACTAAGAGGGCCCTCAAGCAACGGGTTTATGAACATGGCTATGAAATTAGACAGAAAAACAAAAATGCATTGTACAAGCATATAGAGATGTTCCCTTTGCACAAGTTTAAGTTCTGTGCCATTGATCATGCTGACCTGGGTTCAAGGGGTGGACCGTTGGAAGAGTTTTTGGAACTTCTTGAATTAAAGTGGCAAATTAAACTTAATGCCAGTAAAAAAAACTGGGCATAATAATAGGGTCAGTATCATGGCTGTACTGAAACTGAAGTCTTTGTATTTTTCATGAGTGATTACCAACTAACAATGAGTAGTTTTGTGTTGTGGTTCTTTTAAACTGTGTTGTACCTTGTCATGTCATTCATTGTTAATTTCCTGGGGGAAATGATGTAACTAATTTGTAGGGTGGGATGGGTTATTTAAGCAGTGCTTTGCACTTTGTATTTGTATTCTGATGAAGTCAGTGGAGTCTGGCGAAAGCTCTTAATTGAATAAAGAATAGTTTTCCTTTTATCCGAATCTGTGGTATTGTTGGCTAACTACTTCGTTATCTGTTTTTCTACAGTAACTCTTTATGTAAACATGTGGCGAAACACCCGGAACACGAATTTGTATTTTTTTAATTAGATTTATTATGTAAAAATACTTTAGGCAGGCCTCGGTCAGAATTGATTGAGTGTAAAGAAGTTTTGTGTCAACTTAGGCCGAATGCATGTATGCCACCGGGTTTAAACGAGCATATTTCAATTGTTAGCATTTTAAACCATTTATAGAGTTTAAATTCAACATCTGTTTCTGGTATTTCAGCGAGATGCATATATATTTTTTATTTTGTATGAACATTCAATATTTAAAGTGTTTGTTTTTAGTATATCATGATCATATTTTCTGTTCATTGATGCACATTGTCATGTGATTTTAAGTGGAGGGATATTTAAACCAGTTTTATTGATTGTTTAATTTGATTCTGAAGAAGTATGTGAATTATCCTGATGAAAGCGCTTAATTCTTTTCAGTAAATTGTTGGTTGGAGTGATGGTACTTTCCGGTACTTTGGTTTTTGATCTTCACAGTTTGTCATTAGAATTAGTATTGAACTCCAGATCTTTAAACCTTTGGGCAAACATTTTTTCACTCAGCCAGCACACTGTTACATGTTGTGATAGCAGCATGAGTAGTAGCCATAGGAACCAGTCTTTGAAGACTGAAATAATGGTAATTGAGCAAAAAACAGAAGGTCTAGTACCAGTCTGTGCCAATGATAATAGAGTCTCTTATGCTAAACTACCAATCTATTACTGTCACACATTATAACCAACATTATGGAAACATGGATAGCAGATAGAAAGATATCTCCAATTTTTCACATTTTGTCATCAGCCAACAGAATGGAATTCAGTGTAAAAAAAATCACATGCATACAATGCACTGTCTTTATGCACTGCTACAGCAATCATATGCTTTCTAAGAATAGAAAAATGCAGCTCTGCTTCTGCTGTATAAAGAAAAAGGTATTAAAGCTAATGTGTAAATGCTATCCAACATGTTTAACAATCTGCTTGAGTGTTGCCTAGTGTATATAAGTTAAGATTAACTAAAAAGATTAGAACTTGATAGCAGTGCAGTTTGTTTACAAGCAAAATCATTCATCTTCATTATTAATGTATAACTGTACCAAGGTGGTGATTACCAATAAAAATCATTCATTTATTTGTATTATAGCAATGTATTTGATAAGGTGTAGCATAATAACTGTATAGAAATCACTGTATAAAAACAAGACACTCTTAACCTCACTGGCTACGACTGAAATCGCCCGTTCACACCTACTCTCTACTCTTTTATATGCCTCACCTGTACTCTCAAACCTCAATAAAACCGAACTTAGTAAGCTGTCCCATAGCTGCAACCATATTGCCAGATTTGCCACTGGCTCCACCTATAGAACCCATCACTGCCAGAACCTGAAACAACTAGAATGGCTAGAACTGCCCAGCTTAATTCAGTTCTATCAACTCTTAATAGCGCACAAACTTCTGTACCACCCTAAAGATACCCCCTCTCTTATAAATATTATTAAGCCATATAGCAACCTGAGATCCCTACGGTCAGCCGACAAATTACTGGTCCAAACCCACAAAGCTAATAACTCAGCTGGCGAATCCCTGTTCACCAACTTTGTTGACAAAACCTGGAATGCCTTGCCAAACTATATAACCCTACAATCCTCCAAAAATCTCTTAAAAAAAACCTCAAACAGTATCTCAAATTGAACTGGCTATGCCTATGTACCAACCCTGATTAAGTTATAAAACAATAACATAATCAGTAATTATCATAGCATAATCAGTAATTATCATAACATCTAACTACATCACCATGCTATGTATCCAATCTTACTTGTAATTGCGTCTGTCCATGAGAACTGTGAGTCCCTGCTAGGAAACATTACTAAACCAATGTACATAAGATTATTACCACTTTCTTTTTATATATTCTAATTTGTTTTCTAACTTCTTGTGTACCATTTGTGCATCTGTCCATGAGAACTGTGAGTCCCTACTAGGGAACACTTCTAAACCAATGTACATAAGGTATATTACCACTTTTTTTATATATTCTAATTGTTTTCTGACTTCTTGTGTAACCTTTTGTATGTTTGATTATGTGGAGCTTTTCTCCCCAGGCCTCCGCTGAAAATGGACATGTATCCAGTCGGACGATCCCGGTAAACAAATGTAAAATAAATAAAATAAATAAAAGTAAATAAAATAAATTAATGACGATGCGCTCAAAACAAATTAGCCCATACATAACCATGTTTGCATCTCACTGGCTGGTAAAACCAAAGCGGCTGGTAAACAGAATAGGAATGTCAGAAATAATGAATTCGGGAGATTTGGGAGTACCACAAGTATTAGACTCTGACTGTTTTCTGTATACATTGTTAACCTAGCTATATACCAAAATACATGTCAGACAAGTATGCAAAAATTGCCTATAAGATAACTTCAAAAGAAGATTCTATAAAGCAACAGGAAGGACTTCTCACACTGTCTTAATATACAAAGATAACTGGTATTCAAATAAACACAAGTAAAGCAAGTTTTGTATGTTTTGGCAAGCTATCTCACTGAGCAAACTGCCTCTTTGGAGAAGATACGGTAGGGGGAAGCAAAGGCATCTGAGTTGGTAATAAGTTAAGCTTCAAACTGCTATAGATTCTGTAGGTAAGAGGCAACAGGGAAATAATATTGCATGCTGAGGTTTATGAAGCTGTGACCCAAAACTATTAATGGCAGTGTTTAGTTCCTTATTGTATCCTATATATAGATATCTGCATTCAATTTGGAATCCATTAAAAAAGACAAGAAAGACTATTTCACTATGGAGATTCCATGCCTAAGGAATTAAGATTAAGAATGCTAACTCAGTATTGTTTGTCTTACAGAAGATGGAGAGGAGACATGATCCTAGTATAAAATGTACACAAAGGTGAATATTTGTATAAAGAAATAGGACTAAAGTGTTCTAGTGAGCAGAAATCCCAGAGACTGTCACCTAAGGTTGCAGATGCTGAACTGTAACTGTAAGAGGAGCTGTGGAATTCACTGGATATAGAAATGAGAGTTAGTCAGTGTTAGTTCATTAACAAATTAGACATTTGTGGGTTGGCATAATGGTTTAGATGTTTACTTCACAGTCATAAGGTGCAGGGTTTGAATTTCACTTTTTGCTCACCAACGGAGAATTCTGCAATGCTTTTCCAGTGTTTCAACTGCATCCAGAGCCAGCCAAGCTAAGATAAGATTTTCTTGATTAACTGCACTTGCACTTGCTTTATACAGTGATCACTACTATTCCCGAGCATTTCTAAAGCATTTACTAATTTTCTGGTCAAAATAGTAATTTCTCTGTCAGTTGGCTTTTCTAGTCCGCGTGCCTCAAAATCTCTTTGCAGATGGGCGAATTTTCCAGGGACTTAGTACTTAGTTCTTTGGTAGTTATTAGTTATTTAATCTGCACTTGAGACTTGCTGTACTTTTACATTAAGAAATTCCAGGATCAGACATCTTGTGGCAGGAGGCGTTTACCTGGTCTCTCTGTGTTAGGAAGCATGGCAGGAAGCTCACAGTGTGGTTATTTATTGGCTAGATGACATAGGAGTTGGTTTTCAAGCTTTATTTCTCTCCATGAAGCTGCCCACCTGACCGAAATGGTTAGCAATGCCCTGTATAGAAGCAAATGCCTAGACAGTAAAATGTACCTATAAAGTTAGGATTAGATCCGAAACCTATTAAACTGTGTGGCATTATGTACAAATAAGCTTAGAGCAGTTAGCTTGTACATCAAATAGTACTACCATATCCTAGCATTATATAACATCCTGCCCTGTCCCTTGTTAAAACCCAATCCTTAACCCTAAAGACCCGACCCTATTAAAGGACCAGACAACATGGATATGCAATTTCAAAAGGTCTCTGTGGCCAGCTTGGTAGATTTGTATAAGCTAAAGCACTGTAGCAATGTCTCATATTCTCAGGCAACCATGTAAATATTAAAGAAAATAACATGATGTGTGAGAGATGTAAACACACAGCTTCCTTGGGGGCAACATCTTGCATGCAAATGAGGTTGTCAGGAATATCCATACTGTATCCCTAACACATACCATTCACCACACACACACACACACACACACACACACACACACACACACACATGTGCGCAAGCAGATTGTCTTATGCTGAGGTGCTTAAAGTCACCTAATGATAGCACTGTTCCTTAGCAATCACTAACGCACGCACCAAAAGCAACATCAAATATCTCACAAAAGCCTTCACCTAGTGGTCCCCCAAGTGCAAAGCCCATAAGCCAAGCATACAGTTTACCTAATACTCTTGTTATTGGTGCCTCTATTATGCGATTTACAGACACCTAACTCAGCAGGTTGGACAAGGAGAAGATAACGGTTAATTGCTTATCTGGTGCCAGGATCTGCAGTATCCTGCCTGCACTCAAGTTACTGCACCCCAGGTGCCAGTATGATTTTATTATAGTCTGTGTGGATGTAAATGACCTGAGATAAACTCACTGGGCAATATGAAAAGAGACATAATGGATCTCTCAGAATGTGTGTCACAGATAGGTATGAGCCTTGCACTGAGCAGCATTCTATCTAAACCAGGGATGATGTCTCAGTATGAACATAAAATTACTGATTTTAATAACTGGCTTAGTTTCTGGTGTCACTCCAGGGGGATCCAGTATCCATGAGCATGGGAGAACATGGTCAAAAGACCACACTGCTTTGCCAAGAATGGGTTGCAACTCTCCCCTTTAGGCTTTTGGATATTAGTTAAACTTTATCCACCACCTTAGAACCTTTTTTAAGCAATGCCAAAAAACCAAAAGTACCAACATAGTGAAAAAGTCTACAAGCAGCCATAATGTGTTACTGCTCAATGCTCAGAGCCTAAACAAAAAAACTCTACACCCTTCAAGCCCCTCCTCACTGTGGAGAATGCTGATATCTGTGGCATGACGGAGACTTGGTTTAACACCATAAAAAGTATTCTGGAAGTGCAAGGAAGTGCTAGGCTACAGTGCCTTCCACACATTTTCATCAACAACAGCACAGACCAGGGACAAAGGTAGAGGTTCTTTGATCTATGTTAGCAACAAATGTACCTCCAGGTTGGTTAAACAGGATGATATCATGGAGCTCATCCACATATCAGTCTCCATAGGGAAGGTCCCTCACTATACAATGGCTAACTACAGGTCACTATCTATGTCCTTAAGCTCTCATGACTCTTAACTAAACCTACTAGAGGTCCTCACCATCCAACCAAACACCCTATTCATGGGTGAATTTAACTACCCCTTTGTAGACTGCCTCAAACTCACAGGCATGTCACTTCCTGAATTTTATTATCACAAACACTCTAGAACAGATAGTGCATGCTCTAACCAGAGGATTAAACATACTTGATCTGGTATTCACCAAGACGGGAAAGATTTGCACCCCCCTCTCCCCCATGCCACATCCTCACTAGTGAGATCGGATTACAAGCTATCTCATTTGAAGTAAAAATCAATTCAGAACATCCAGCTAAACCAGTAACAGTTAGGAACTATTAAAAGGCAAACTACATTATATTAAGTGACAGTTTGTCAAAATTCAAGGTTCACCCCAACCCAGAGACCACAGCAAACATTGCAGAATTATTCACAGAGTCACTATACAAATATTTGAAAAGCTGCATAGAGATTACTGTACGTACTAGAAGTAAATCCAAAACAAACACGAAAAACAAACTCCACTGATGGAATCCTCAGCTAAACAGGGTTCATAGGTTCATAGGTAGGTAATAGGATATCGGCCCAAGGGCCTACTTAAGCCTAGCCAACAAGATACCCTGGCTTACGCAACCCAAGAAAGTTATTTTCCTGTGCCACTGACGAGCAGAGACACAGATGTGATCCCCGGGGTGTATTTCCTATTTCCCATCCACTCATCAAGATTTTTCTTGAAGAGTGCTAATGAAGACCTTTGCTTGACAAGATGGGTAGCCTGTTCCAGAGTATGGGAAGTCTCTGGGACAGGAATCTATCCCTCCAGCATGTCCTGTTTATTGTGGTGACAAGGTTTAGGTCCCTAGAGCATGTAGCTTGGAGGGATTGGAATTTCTTTTGGTGTAGCATGTCCAACAGCTCTGGGATTGACATAGCTTTATATGTTAGGCAGAGATCACCTCGGAGTAGGCAATATGCTACAGAGTAAAGCTGGAGTTGTTTCAGGTGGTCAGTGTAGGGCATTTGTTTGAGGCCAGTAATCCTCTTTGTGAGGTACTTCTGTGGTCTTTCCAGCTGCTGCAGATGTCTTGTGAGGTACATTCCAAAAGGGGCATTGTACTCTGTAATGGGTCTAATGAGTGTCCAGTAGAGAGGAACAATGACCTCTTTTTTCCTGGGTGAGAAACCTTTTATGATAAGGTGTGCCACATAGAAGGACTTCCTGACTACTGTGGCGATGTGACTATCAAAGGAGGGACTACAGTCCACCTGGGTCCCAAGGTCTCTTATCACGCATTTGGTGTTAAGTAGATTGCTGTCTATGTGGTAGTTCATGGGTACAAAGTTTTTACCAAAGGGGATGACACTGCACTTTTTGGCATTGTGCTTGAGGCCATGGCTCTGACACCAGGCATCTGTCTCAGCGAGGCCCTTCTGTAGCATGTCCACATCATTTGGGGACTTGACTATGGCTCCTAGTTTGCTGTCCTCTGCCAACTTCATTAGCCAGAGGCCTTCTGTGTTAGCCTGTACTTCAGAGAAGTAGATACCAAGCAGGAGAGGTCCCAGGACGGAACCCTGTGGTACTCCACTTGTCACTGCTTTGAGGTCAGATTTGGAGTCTGCAACTTTTACAGTGTAGGTTATGTCAGTGGGCCAGTTGGCAACCCATCTTTTGACTTAGGGATTTATAACTAGTTTAGTGAGTTTTGCTATAATTCCAGAATGGGGGATGGTGTCAAAAGCCTTTGCGAGGTCAGGATAGGCTGTGTGAACCACCTTACCCTCATCTACGGCTTTGGTGACTGCCTCAAAGAAGTCAATCAGGTTCAGGAGGCATGATCTGCCTTTCACAAACCTGAACTGGGTGGGATCCAGAGTTTGGAGGTTACCAATGTCTTTGTTTATGAGTTCCATGATGATACGTTCCATGGCCTTACAGATCAGGCTTGTCAAGCTAATAGGTCGATAGTTCCCAGGATCAGTGGTGGCTCCCCCTTTGTGGAGTGGGATAACTGTTGCTGTGCGCCATTCAGTGAGCACAAAGCCTGATGCGAGGCTATTATTGAACATGGTGCTTAATTGGGGAGCCAGTTCGTTCTGAAGTTTGTGTAAAATGCAGCCTGTGATGTTGTCCGGTCCCATGGATGCTGTGTTTTTGGCTTTAGAGAGTGCAGCTTTTACCTGCATGGTTGTGATTACAGGGACTCTGCATTCTTCCTGTATAGATATGGGCTCTTTAGGGGGGGGGGTAAGGTTAGCACTGAACCTCTCTGCCAGGATCTTGGCAATATCAGTTGGTTCTGTAATTTTCATGCCTTTGTGCTGTAACTCAGAGCAGATTTGGGTGTTGCCATCGAGGTTCTTGACATAGCTATAGAATGCTTTGTGGTTGTCCTTGGAATTAGTGGCGATTTTGTTTTCATAGCTAGCTTTGGAGGATCTTATAAGGGATCTCAGCTTCTTACTGAGGCTGACCAGGGAGCTCCTCCACTCATGGGATTTAATCTCTTTTGCAACAGTTTCTTCCTTCTGTTGTACAGTTTGTTTATGGCAGGGGACCACCAGATTGGCTTCCTTTTTTTGGAGGATAGCGTCTTGGCTCTGTTTGGGATAGCACGATCCATGCACTTGTGTAAGTGCTTATAGAGTGCATTTGTGTAGGATTCAGCAGTTGTAACTGTATTGTCCATCTGCATGGGTGTCATGAAGTTCACCACTTCTGTCTTAAGAAGCATGAAGTTGGCTTTGGAGAAATTTTTACAGTGGTTTCCTTAATGGGGGGTGGGGCGGGATGTGGATATCAAGGGTGATTAGATTATGGTCGGCTCGGACCAACGAGGAGTTGACTTCAGGTGTGGAACACCGGTCACTCATGTTGGTAATGACTAGGTCTAGGATATTGTTGCCCCTGGTGGGGATGTGGATATGTTGATCCTTGAGCTAAGGAGTTTGTACACTAGTAGTTTTCCCAGTTAATGGTGGGATAGTTGAGGTCGCCCATTATTAGGGTGTTTGATTGAACCCTAATATTTCCCAGTACATCAAGAAAAGAGGAGTGGGAATCCTGGGGCATGGTGGGGGATCTGTAGCTATCTACAATTTGGATTGCAGTTTTGCCCAGAGTTAGTTGCACTTGGATAACCTCGGATGCATTATGCTGAGCAACTAGCCTGCAGATGTTGATGAATATGGACACACCTCCGCCTTTGGTGTTTCGGTCCAGGTTACATGGCCGAAAAGTGTGGTATGAGTTATAGCCTGGTAGTGCAGGGGTGCTCTACGGAGCCTTGAACCAGGTCTCAGTCACTGCACAGATATCGATGTTCTCCATTTTAAGGAGTGCCTCGAGTGAGTGCATTTTGAGATATAGACTTCTAGCATTGGGTAGCATTATCCTCAGTTTTTGCTTGCCTGTTCCTGTTATGGTGATGAATTTGTTATTTGAACCTTGTCTAAAAAAGGCACTATAGGGCAGCAAGAGCCTCAGCCAGTATCTGCAATCCCAGGGGCGACAGGTGCAGGCCATCTGTGGCAAAGCATTGTAGTCTGTCGACCATGTCATCCCAAGCAGACAGATACTAGATCCCCTTAGAATGACACCAGAAGCCTAGCCAATTGTTGAAGTCAATCATTTTGTCCTTGTACTGCGGTATCATTCTGGGCGATGGCAGAATGCTACTCAGGGCTAGGGTCATACCTGCCTGGGCTGCAAGATCGGAGAGCTCTTCCATGTCTCTTTTCATGTAGTCCAGGGAGGTACGTCTCAGGTCATTCACACCAACATGGACAATGACAGTCATATTTGTACTTGTTGTGGAGTGACCTGAGTGCATGGGTTATGTGGCAGATCCTGGCACCCGACAGCCAGCTGACAGTAACCTTCTCCTTGTTTAGCCTGGTGAGTGGGACATCAGTGTGCCTGACTACAGAGTCACCTATGACTAGTGTGTTGGGTATGTTGTTTTGCCTTATTGGCTGTGGTTGAGTGGCACACTGAGTCTGTGGGCTGTGTGTCATTTGGGTTGTGTTGGGAGATGGAGGTTGCTTGCGTTTCTGCTTTGGAGGTTTCTGTTGCTTAGACAGATTATTATTGAGAGTTTCCACAAATGTTTTTGTGTTCCTATGTGTGGATTTTGGTGGTGTAGATTTAGTGAGACTATGTGATGAGTGTGGTGTGGTGCAAATGTTGTGGGTGTATAATGAAAGAATAAACTCAAGGCCAAAATCAGGAAAAGCAACTTCCTTAAACACAAGTGCTATCTTATGTAACTAAACAAGAAAATAATAGGTCTAATTAAATCCAGCAAGGCCAATTATGAGGTCAGGATAGCCGTATGGGCTAAGGACACTCAGAAGGCCTTCTTCAGCTACATCCAGAGCCTTAGAGGTAACTGATAATGCACTGAACTGGTGGTGAATGGTACCACTTACAACAGTCAGGGTAACATAGCAAATCTACTGGCTGATAAATTCAGCTGACTTCACTCCCACTCTCCCTAGCTCCACTAGGTGAAATCCCCTCTAACATACTTCTCCCAGCTATCAACAGGGTCCAGGTGCTAGCAGCACTCGCTAAAGCCAAGAACTCTACCTCCCTGGATCTTGCAGCATCCATTGTTGCTTCCTGAACAGTCTGAAACATGACCTATCAGGGTCACTTGAGGCACTCTTCCACTACAGCCTTGAAACGGACAACATTCTAAGTGAATGGAGGACCACAACAGTCATTCCCCTCCACAACGGCAGACCATCAGCCGACTCAGGGAACTACAGACCCATCAGTCTAGTAAGTCTAATGTGCAATGTCATGGAATGAGTTATCATGTAAATTATAAACAAGGACATTGGCAATCTTCAGACGCTGGACTCATCCCAATTTGGCCTTGTTAAGGGAAGGCCATGCCTACTTAACCTGGTAAACTTCTTTGAGAGAGTCACCAAGGCAATTGGTGAGGGTAAAACAATGATTATTGCATATCTTGACCTGGTTAAGGCTTTTGATATAGTACCCCAGTCAGGCATTGTTGACAAGTTCTCTGAGCTAGGAATAAGCCCTTACATAACTTGCTGGATTGCTTGCTGCCTCACATACTGGACCCAAGAAGTAAGAATCAGTGAGATCACCTCCACCAAGAGACTGATCACCAGTGGAATACCCCAGGGCTCCGTGGTGGGCCCACTTCTGTTTGGCATCTACTTCTCAGAAGTCAAGGCTATCATTAAAGGACTCTGGCACACCAAGTTCACATATGACTGTAAACTGAGAGTTGTTATAGATTCCCCTCAAGGCACAAATATCTTGCAAGTGGGTTTAACACAGATGAATGACTAGTGCCAAAGCCGTGGCCTAAAACGCAATGCCAAAAAATGCATTATAATGCCCTTTGGGAAACTGTAAATGCAAGTTAATTACTTCATTGAAAAATGCCCCTATGAGTTGACCAGTAGTAAGGGATCTGGGAGCATATGTAGACAGCAATCTGGTCTTTGACCAACATGTAACTAAGATAATAAGAAAATCATTCTATTTCATCCAACTTATTGGTAAGGGTATGGCATTCAGGTCCAAGGAAGTTGTGGTACCACTCTACTTGGCAATTTTTATCAGGCCTATCATTGAATGCAGTGCCCCCTTTGGTATGTATCTAACCAGACACTTGCAGCAGTTGGAATGCCGACAATGCTTTCTCTACAGAAGACTTCAGGGCAAGAATACCCTGTCCTACACTGATCACCTAAAGGATCTGTCTCTGTCTTCAGTCTTCTATAGGCTGCTGAAAGGGAATCTTTGCCTGGCTTTGCAGGGCTTCCTCAAACCCAGCCCTGATGGACCTGTTTCACATGTGCTAAACAAACTGCACCAGAAACACTAGATCTAGGGATCTGAACTTTGCTTCTGACGTAGGCAGAGCATGCTGGAGAGACAGATATGTGTCCTAAAGGATCCCCACACTATGGAATAGGCTCCCCACCTATGTAAAATAGAGTTCATCCCTGACCGTTTTCAAACAAAGCCATGACAGTTGGATGGAAAATGGTCAATTTACCCATGGTCTGGCTGCCATGTCCCTTATGATCAGGGGCTGTCAATATGAAAAGTATTATCCTAATTATCACCCCCTACAAATCCTTAGCTACCTGTCTACTAACGGGCTCCTCCCCCTCCGTATGATACTTGAGACCTAAATGGTTTGGGGTGTGTGGCTGGGATTGTAAGTGCCCAAATGGTCATTAGCCTAGTAACAAACTATGAACCTGTTAGACAACACACCTGGAAACAAGAACTACACCTTATATGAAATCACACAGATGTTTCACCTCTTTGCTTATAATTATGAGTAAAAAAAAAAAACATGTTTATCTGAGAAGAATTAATAAAAGTGTATTGCAGGAATAATAGATCTTTCCAAAATCTAATGTGGAAAATAAACCTAGGTATCTAAGTTGATTCTGATCTGAAGTTTAAAGACAAATGTTTGCCAGTTTTATGGCTAAGGCCATTGGGGTATTTGGAAAGGCAGTCCGTCATCATAGAAGAAAGAGACAATAATATAGATTCATGACAACTAGTTATATACTTATCTCATTGAAATTGCATTTGTTGAGCTAGAGTGGTCTGAAAAGAGTAAAAAAGCAAGTGTTTTATGGACAGCTTGCACCTGTCACCCCTGGGATTCCGGATATTGGCAAAGGCTCTTGCCACCCCCATAGTGCCTTTTTTAGGCAAGGCTCAAATTCTAAACCTACCACCCTAGAACACAAAAAAGGAAAAAAACTAAGGGTAATGCTGCTCAATGCCAGAAGTCTAAATCTCAAAATGCACGCACTCGAGGCCCTTCTCAGTATGGAGAACATCGATGTCTGTGCAATGACAGAAACCTGGTTCAAGGCTCCTGAGAGCACCCCAGCACTATCAGGTTTTACCTCTTATCATGCTCCGCCCCAAAATCCGGACAATACCAAGAAAGGAGGGGGGGTATCCATATTCATCAAAGACACCCACACCTCAAGACTGGTGGCAACGCACGATGCATCGGAGACCATCCAAGTGCAATTAACCATAGGCAAGACTGCTCTGCAAATTGTAGCATGTTACAGGCCACCCTCACAAACTCAGGAACCTCACATGGCCTTCCTGAAAACACTAGAGGGGATAAATGTATCACCAAACACCATCATACTAGGTGACTTCAATTACCCTAATATAGACTGGGAACACTACTCAAGCCCAAACACCCTAGCCCAAAAGTTCCTGGAATTCATAAACTCAAATGCCATGGAACAACTAGTCACCATCCCACAAGAGGAGAAAACATACTTGATCTCATCATCACGAACATGGGAGCACAATGTTCAACACCGAAGTATACCCTCACTGGTGAGATCAGATCACAAACTAATCTCGCTGGAGGTCCTCATCCCACCCCCACCTGAAATAAAAAAGACCACAGTAAAGAACTTCTCGAAAGCCAACTTCACACTTCTAAAGACTAGTGTGGTCTCCTTTAAGGCCCCCGAGCCGGAAAACAGTACTCAAGCTGCTGAATCACTTACAAATGCCTTCTACCAGCACCTGCAGGACTGCATGGATAAGGCAATCCCAAGCAAAACAAAGACTCTTTGTACCAAAGGCAAGCGCCAGTCTGGTGGACCCCAGCCATAAACAAACTCTACAACAAAAGGAGGAAGCTACTACAAGATAGAGCAAAATCCTTAAAAGGTAAGACACCCTTGATCACTATAAGTAAAAACTAAGAGCTCTCATAAAATCATCCAAAGCAAATTTTGAGAGAAAAATAGCTAAAGACTCAAAAGACAATCATAAGGCCTTCTTTAGCTATGTTAGAAACCTGGGAGGAAACTCCCAGATATGCTCAGAACTAGTTCAAAATGATGTGAAGATTACTGATCCTACAGACATTGCCAACATACTGGCTGACAGGTTCAGTGCAAACTTCTCCCTCCCCAAAAGGAGAGATATCTATACCAAGCGATTGCAGCCCCCAAACATCTCCAACGCCAAGTGAGAACTGCTCTCCCAAAGCAAAAACACAGCATCCGTGGGACCTGATGGTGTCCCCGGCTGTGTGCTCCACGAACTCAACGAGGAATTAAACCCACAGCTAGGACAGCTGTTTAATCATAGTCTTACCTCTGGATATGTACCCAGGAGTGGCGCACTGCAACTGTGGTCCCACTTCACAAAGGCGGTGCCTCCACCGACCCTGGAAATTACCAGCCCATTAGCTTGACAAGCCTTATCTGCAAAGCCATGGAGAGGATCATAATGGACCTCATAAATAAAGACATAGGGAATTTGCAGACTTTGGATCCATCCCAGTTTGGCTTTGTCAAAGGCAGATCATGCCTTCTAAACTTGGTTGACTTTTTCAAACAGTCACCAAAGCCATTGATGAGGAAAGGCAGTCCATACAGCCTACCTCGATCTGGCGAAGGCCTTGATACAATACCCCACTCGGGTATCATTGAAAAACTCATCAGCTTAAAAGTTAACCCATACATCACAAGATGGGTTGCAAACTGGCTGAGTGACAGAACCCACAGGGTCAGAGTTGCTGGTGCCATGTCAGACTCAAAGCCTGTCACAAGTGGTGTACCACAGGGCTCAGTCCTGGGCCCACTCTTGTTTGGCATCTACTTTTCAAGTACAAGCAAACACAGGAGGGTTATGGCTGACAAAGTTTGCAGATGACTGCAAACTGGGCGCCATAGTAGAAAACACATTTGACACAGATATCCTTCAGAAGTGTCTCACAGAAACGGATAACTGGTGCCAGAGCCATGGCCTAAAGTTAAATGCCAAAAAATGCATAGTCATACCCTTCGAAAAACAAGGTTACCCCTAGCTACCAAATAGGTGGCAATCCACTGAGCACAGAAGAAGTTATCAGGGACCTGGGGACCCAGGTTGATAGTAGTCTGTCATTCGACACCCATGTAGCTAAAGTAGTTAGGAAGACCTTCTACATTGCCCACCTTATCATGAAGGGATTCTCATCTAGATCAAGGGAGGTCATAGTCTCCCTATACTCATCACTCATCAGACCAATGATTGAGTACAATGCCCCATTCGGAATGTATCTGACCCGACACTTGCAGCAGCTGGAGAGGCCACAAAAGTTCCTCACCAAAAGGATAAAGGGTCTCAAACATCTGTCCTATGCTGCCCGACTGAAAGAACTCCAGCTCTATTCAGTCTTGCTCAGAGGTGACCTTTGCCTAACATACAAGGCCATGTCAAACCCAGATTTGACGAATATGCTTCACCTCAAAAAAATATAGATCCGTCAGAGCCACAAGGGCGGGAGACTTAAACCTCGACACGGCTATTAATAGGACGTGCTGGAGGGATAGATTCATCACCCAAAGACTCCCTATGCTGTGGAATAAAATCCCGGTATATGTGAGGCAGAGCACCTCGCTGGCCTTGTTCAAGAGAAATCTTGACCAATGGATGGGAGATCGCAGATATACCCCAGGGATTACCTCAGTGTCACTGCTCAACAGAGGCACAGCAAAATAATGGGTATAGTTCCCCATACTAAAGGGGGGGCGTAAGCCACAAAACTATGGGCTAGGCTTGTAAATGCCCTCGGGCAGATAGCCTAGTATGAACCTATGAACCTATGAACCTATGAACCTATACCTCAGTCATCATTGTGGGCAAACTCTTCCACAATCCCTTATGTATATAAACTACCTCTGAGGTTACTCTTAAGGAAAAGTCTCAATACAATGAGCGCATAACATGGTATACTGCTCCCACTAATACCGCAGTACACAGCACTGGCGAGACTAGAGTTAGAATATGGATCCACAATTATTGGATGGCACTGCTGCATTTACAATTGATATACTTGATCAACAAGTAAAAATAAAATAACCAAAACCATATTATGACTTAGAAATGCAAAGATTATAAATCAGGGCTACAAAATAATTTGTTTTTTTTTTTTTGTAATCATAAATAGTAAAGTGGATATCTAATCATTTTATGGAAATTTATCCATGATATGTATTTAAAGACATGTGCAGGGCTGAATTTATTACCTGATAGTCAATATAAAAACAATAGACAATGAATCACTATGAGTACACCTCATAAGCACATTGTTAGAAGTAAAAAAATGATATGTGTCGCTTGTCCCACTCTAACATAGATGACAATCAGGCAGGGTATTTCGTTTAGGTGCTTTAATACATAGAAATACATCAGGATGGATAGCAGCATTTTAAAATATAAACAAACTGATTAACAAACAGACTTTACATACGTACAAGCTTACATCTCAACAGCTTACTACAAAATGGCAGTCAGACTTGCACGTGCTCAGTATTTATACACTTGTGCAAGCCCTTGGATAGCTTCTTAAAGGTACATACACACACATTGATCTACATCTTCCCTCTTAAAAAGATTGCCCTTTGTAAAAACAATATTAGAGTTAGACATGCATTGTTATAGACATTAGAAACAAAACACAGTATTCATGTCCAAGTTGCCATGTATCTGCTACATGGTTTAGAGATATGACCAAATCTCGTAATGTAACAATCTGGAATAAATTTAGCAACAGGGACAGTCTTGAGTGACAACTCATATCAGGAACTTATGGATTCATCACAGGAATGGGAATATTCTCTGGAACTTCCTCAGAAACTGGAATACCAGACAACTCACTTTGAGAAAAAGAGTCTTTCTCACAGGCTATGTGCTGTGGTATAGGCACTGACACCAGTCTCAAATGTTTCCGATTCTGCCTAAACTCTGCTCCTTGTGATTCCATAATGTACGATGTTGGCTCTGGGCAAACATTTTTCACGACATCAGTCCGATCATAACCTTTGGACGCTTGCATCCTTACTACTTCTCCTTCTCATAATGGATTAAGCAGTTTGCTGGTTTTATCGTCGTAGGATTTCTGGGTTAGGCCTTTCTTCAATAGACTGGCTTTCATTGACCTGTTGTTCTTGACACATGGAACCAACAACTGATTACTGATTGGTAATGTGGTTCTGGTTTGTCTCGGCAAAAGCCTCTGAGCAGGTGAACCAAGATGTTTATCATGAGGAACATTTCTGAGATTCAGGAAAAAATCACTATTATCCCATTTAGACTTCTCTAGTAAATGTTTTTCACTTTGAACTGCACGTTCTGCCAAACCATTTGACTGCATGTACTCAGGGCTACTCATGACATGAGTAAAGTCCCATTCTTAAGTAAATCTTTTAAACTGTTGGCTTGTAAATTGCGTGCCATTGTCAGAAATAACTTTGCGTGGACTACATGCACTGCAAAATGATGCTTCATCTTAGTAATGACAGTACTGGATGCTAGGTTAGGAAGTAGGTCAATCTTGAACCAATTAGAGTAAGAGTCTACTAACACCAAATAATGTTGACCATTCCACTCAAAGATGTTGGTGGCTACTGTCGACCAAGGTAGTTCAGGAATCTGGTGTAGCTGAAGTAGTACCTTCTGTTGAAGTGGCTTTGTACTATTGCACACGGAACAAGTGTGACATAGAAGGCCAAAATACTAGTCCTCTTGCCCTTCTTTTGGCAGAGTCAGTACCTGGGTGACCATGATGCAAGATAGTAATATACTCTTGTTGCAAGGACTTTGGAACAATTACTTTTGGACCTTTCATAATGATACCTTTGTCAGGCAAAATCTCATCTCTGTAAGGAAAATAAGGTTGTACTTCTTCAGGTAAATTATATTGCTTTGATGGCCATCCTTGATTGATAAAGTGGTTGAACCTTTGTAAAACTGGATCTATGGCTGTATGATCTCTCAACTCATCAAGGCGTGTGGAAGAAAAATTTCTCACTTTCATAACTTCAGAATTAAGGTTGTGTCTGTAGTGTTTCTGGGTGATCTGGATAATATATCAGCAAGATAAAGTTTACCTTTCTTGTAGACAAGAGTGAAATTATACTTTTGGAAGCTCAGCATCATATGTTGCAGTCTAGCTGGAGCTGAATGCATAGGTTTTCTCAATATAGTGACTGGAGGATGGTGGTCTGTTTCGATATGGATAGGTCTACCATAAACATAATCATTGAACTTTGAACATGCAAACACAATTGCCAAAAGCTCTTTCTTGATCTGGGCATACTACATTTTATTTATTTTTATTTTTATTTTACATTTGTTATTATAGTTTGGGTAAGAGTTCTTGAGGCTTCGCCATGGCCTCCTACTAGTATGTCGCCAACTATAATAGCACAAGGATACCCAGAAAAGATTTGCTCCATTGCATGGTGAAAGACTTCACTTGCAGAATTTATCCCAAATGGTATTCTCAAAAATCTGTACCTGCCAAACAGAGTACTGAATGTAGTGACCAATGATGATTTCTTGTCAAGCTGAATTTGAGAAAAATGAACTCTTTGCATCTAAGACAGAAAAAACTGTGGCATATGGCATCAAGGCTGTGACTTTTTAGCACTTTGCTCAAATCTCATGGGTCAATAGATATTCTGATGCCATCTGAGCTTATCTTATGCACTACCACCATGGTAAATACCCATTCAGTTGGAGTTGCAACTAGACAAACCACACCTTGTCGCACTATTTTATCTAGCTCAGCTTTGACTCTGTCTTGCATGGCTATTGGAACTTGTCATGCTGGCCTGGTAACTGGACTGATATCTGGATCTAACTTCATGGATTACACAACTGGAAGCTTCCCTAATTGTCTTCAAAAAGATCAGCATAGGTAGAAATAATGTACCGGGCAAAATTAGAGTAGTGGTCTTTCAAGCTAACATGGTGGACTTCCTTATTAAATGAAAGCAGTCTCATTTTCAAACTGTCTCTGAGCCCTAATAATGACTGGACATGCCTCATGACCGCATAAAATAACAAGCCATAGCTTCTCCTAGCAGAGTAATAAGAAAGCACTACTGAGCTTTCAGCTTGAATTTCTTCACCTCCATAAGCAACAAGCTTTGCACACCTTGCCAAATCAAGCCTTTCACCATGACACACTCTAGCAAATGTTTCTGTTGACATAACAGTTGTCTGGATGATCTGGATAATATATCATCAAGATAAAGAAGTTTACCTTTCTTATAGATAAGAGTGAAATTATACGTTTGGAATCTCAGCATCATACGTTGCAGTCTAGCTGGAGCTGAATGCATAGGTTTTCTCAAGATAGTGACAGGAGGATGGTGGTCTGTTTCGATATGGATAGGTCTACCATAAACATAATCATGGAACTTTGAACATGCAAACACAATTGCCAAAAGCTCTTTCTTGATCTGGGCATACTGAATTATAGTTTGGGTAAGTGTTCTTGATGCATAGGCAATAGGTTGACCCTCTTGTAGAATGACTGCACCAAGACCAAATTTCGAAGCATCACATAAAAGAGTAACTGGCTTGTGAACATCATAGTAATTAGCAATTCTGTGTTTCAGGGCATCAAATTCTCTTTGGTGTTGCTCTAACCAAAACCACAGTACATCTTTACATGTGAACTCTCTGAGTGGTGCTGATAGTTGACTCAAGTCTGGAGTGAACTTGCCTAGATAGTTAACCATGCTAAGAAAATATTGCAGGGCTTGAACATTGTCTGGAGCTGGCATCTCGAGAATGGCTGTTTGCTTTGCAGGGTCTGGTCATAAGCCTGAACTGGTAAATAAATGACCAACATAAGTAACCTCTTGTAGCCTGAATTGACATTTCTGTGGATTGAGCTTAAGATTCACTTGATGTGCCCTTTCTAGAACTTTTCTGAGGTTTCTGTCATGCTCAGCTTCACCATGACCTCCTACTAGTATGTCGCCAACTGTAATAGCACAAGGACACCCAGAAAAAAATTTGCTCCATTGCATGATGAAAGACTTCACTTACAGAATTTATCCCAAACGGTATTCTCAAAAATCTGTACCTGCCAAACGGAGTACTGAATGTAGTGACCAATGATGATTTCTTGTCAAGCTGAATTTGAGAAAAATGAACTCTTTGCATCTAAGACAGAAACAACAGTGGCATGTGGCATCAAAGCTGTGACGTTTTAGCGCTTTGCTCAAATCTCATGGGTCAATACATATTCTGATACCATCTGAGCTTATCTTATGCACTACCACCATGGTAAATACCCATTCAACTGGAGTTGCAACTAGACAAACCACACCTTGTTGCACCATTTTATCTAGCTCAGCTTTGACTCTGTCTTGCATGGCTATTGGAACTTTTCATGCTGGCCTGATAACTGGACTGACATCTGGATCTAACTTCATGGATTACACAACTGGAAGCTTCCCTAATTTGTCTTCAAAAAGATCAGCATAGGTAGAAATAATGTACTGGGCAAAATTAGAGTAGTGGTCTTTCAAGCTAACATGGTGGACTTCCTTATTAAATGAAAGCAGTCCCATTTTCAAACTGTCTCTGAGCCCTAATAATGACTGGGCATGCCTCATGACCACATAAAATAACAAGTCGTAGCTTCTCCTAGCAGAGTAATATGAAAGCACTACTGAGCTTTCAACTTGAATTTCTTCACCTCCATAAGCAACAAGCTTTGCACACCTTGCCAAATCAAGCCTTTCACCATGACACACTCTAGCAAATGTTTCTGCTGACATAACATTTGCCCTTGGGACCTGTGTCAGCTTTGAGCTCTATGGGTTTTCCATTTATCCGAACAGTACAAAATGCTTCATTCTTTGCCCTTAAATCTACTGCATTGACTGTTTCATGAAGCCCTAACACACCATCAACATAAAGAGTATGGCTGCAGTTCTCTAATTGATCAACTTGTTTCTTAAAATATTCCCTTTTAATAAAATAATGTGGGCCTTTTGATTTACAAAGCCTTTTGAAATGATTCCACTTACTGCATTTGTGGCATTGCTGACCAAAAGTTAAACATTTTTCCCTTTTAATTCATCACTTCCACAATTATGACAGTTGGCAGTGAAACTGGGGTGGGGCCCTTGCTTTGAGTTTGCTGACTCA